>NC_057795.1:460380755-460680755 GCF_018294505.1 Triticum aestivum
ACACCCCGATCGACCCCGGACATGATGATGATACAAAAACATCATATATATTTGTGTTGATCGGGTGTATTTTTACTATGTTCATGATGATGATACACTTAAATTATATACATATTATTATGTTCATGTCAGGTATCCAATTTTTTATGTTGTACTAATTTCATTTACTTTTTGTCATTGCAGGTGTTGACAGGATGGTGGGCAAGGGTGCAGAGTGCCCCGAGCCTCCTGCGAGCGCTACTGGGAGGGTGGTTCCATTATTGCACCCCAGCCCCTCCGGAGAGCGTTGGTAGATAGTATGTAGACAACTACGGTGAGCGCTTCTACTTCGGTTGGGAGAGGTCGGGGGAGGACAAAGAAGGCTGGTAGAGGTGGATGTGGCACCGGGAGAGGTAGGAAGGCTGCTACGCCTTCCTCACTGCTACCCTCAGCTGATTCACCCGACCACAGGATGGCTCCGTCTGACATGGACCCGTCTCGGACTCCAGTCCATGAGCCTTCGGCCCACCAGACTCGGGTCGCCGATCCTTCGGCCCACGTGAGTCTGGTCCTAGAGTCTTCGTCCCAGAAGACTCCGGTCACGGGGTCTTTGTCCCAGAAGACTTCGCTCATGGGGTCTACAACCCAGAAGACTCCAGTCCCGCCGTCTTCTTCCCATGAGACTCCGGTCCCGCCATCTTCTTCCCACGAGACTCCGGTCCCGCCGTCTTCTTCCCACGAAACTCGGGAGGCTAGTGGCCCGGATGATGGTAGCGAGGACACCTTTTTAGATCATAGCTACAGTGAGGATGAGATTGTTGAGAAGGTCAAGAAGGTCTACAAGCGTGGCGGTACAAAGCTCCCGCCCGTGCCGATGACCCCCGACCAGAGGTGGCTGATTGCACCTAAAGGATTGAAGTAAGTGCATTTACTATTTTTTAACCTTTTGCCTTCATGTTCCTTCTAATTAATATCTAATGCATTTACCTTGTCATACTGCAGGGGCTGGCATTACCCCCGTGACCGTTGTGTCCGCCGGCCCAACCAGGTCCTTGGCATGCTTTGCCGGCAGCACTTCCCTGGGTGGGTCACGATGCCCGGTGAGGGTCAGGTTCCACAGCTAGCACTGAGCTGGGAGCTGTACTCTGTTGCCCCGGCCCCTCCAGGGGAGATGGTCGCCGGTGTCACGTGCGAGACGGTGGCCGACATTGTGTTCCGTCGGTTTTGGGTAATTTATCCTTTAGAGAATTAAAAATGAACACTACCTACCTAGTGATTGTACTAATCATTGTTGTCCTCTTTGATTGCAGACCTTCTACAGGGTTTGAAAGGGAGAACAGGAGGCCGCGGCTATGGTAGTCTAAGCCGAGTGCACGCGCTTACTTCAGAACTTACGGCATGAGGCTCGGGTGCAAGCCATTCGAGACTACTATGCCTCATAGGGTATTAGGAGGGCCAAGAAGAAGTGTCGCGACAAGTTTCTGAGTAGGGAGAAGTACTTGTCGGTAATTATACCTATTCTTAAGGCCTTGAACTTAGTTTTCTTGATTTCATTCATAGCGCCGAAATTTCTCTTGACTCACTTAGGTGCTGCCGAGATGGTGTGTCGATAAGACGGACTGTTGGGAGGCGTTGGTGGATGCGTGGTGCTCTCCTGAATGGCGGCTTGAACACCAAAGGGCCAAGGATAAGCGCGACCAAATGGAAGGTGTGCCACACCATCAATGGAGCTCCAACCTGTTTGAGTACGGGGATAACAGGGTATGTGGTTTGCCACATGATTCATGCAATTTCATTCTTCATGGTTGCATTTATCCTTTCCAAAATGACTTAATATGCTTAGTTAGTTAAAATGACATAATAACTACCTTGGATACTTCAATAATGACATAATTAGCTCAATAATGACTTAATATGCTTTAGTTAGTTAAAAAATGGCATAGCTACCTTCGATAGCTCAATAATGACTTAATATGCTTTAGTTAGCTAAAAAATAGCATAACTACCTTGGATAGCTCAATAATGACATATTTAGCTCTAAAATGACATAATAACCTTTAGTTAGCTCTATAAAATGACTTAATATGCTTTAGTTAGTTAAAAAATGGCATAACTACATTCAATAGCTCAATAATGACATAATTAGCATACTTTCGTCAAAAATGGCATAATAATCTTTCTTAGCTCCAAAATGACATAAACTTAGCTTATTTTCCTAAAAAATGACATAATAACCTTTCTTAGCTCCAAAATTACCTATTTACATAGTAATATCATTCTTAACGCTAGCTTGAGCCCTAATTAACTAATATTTTGTTCCTCTCTCTCAGGGGCACTACCATAAGAAGCATGTGCCTTCTGTGTTCGACCTCTATGGCATGGCCCATATGGCCCCATACAAGAAGGACAAGGCATTTATGGAGTCTGACCTAGATCATCCAGAGAACTTCACCAACATTTCCTCCCACCACAAGCTTGTGAAGTACAGAGACGAGGGGAAGGCGAGGAAAGGGGAGGACTTTAACCCGAGCCAGTATCCTTTTGATACAGAGCTGGTGATGATATCTGGTGGTGGGAGGTCCCATGGCTCCAAAGCCATTGCTGATGGACTGTTACATTGTCCTAAGACTCTCCCGTAGATCAAGAAGCACCAGAGTAGCTCTGATCCTGAGATAACGCCTCGTGCACGGCCCGCGGAGCTCGCTGTGGCGGTTAGTTATACGGACTCTCTGACATTTCCTCCATTACATTGTGTGTGCGTCCGTCGATGATTACAATGCTAACGAGGAGTGTTGTGTTGCAGGCAGCGGTTCAGAAAGAGAGATTGAAGACCCAGGAGCTTTTGGAGGAGGCAAAAAGTGAGGCGACGGAGAGGGAGAGGGAGAGGGAGGAGAGGACGGCTAAGCTGTTGGAGGAGGAGAGGAACCAGAACGATGCGTCTCACTGGGCCCTATACGAGCTCATCGTGGTACGTTTCTTGTGCATATTATCCCAATCATGCATGTAATGTTCGCATTACTAAGTAATATGACTGACTCATGAGAACCAAATGTGCAGACCATGTGCGAGAAAAGCGGTCAGGCCGCTCCGCCGGTGCCCCAGATTGCTCCGGCGGGCACGGTGAGTTTGATTTGAATGGTCCTTAGTTACTACTATTCACATTTCAGTTTGCATCATGCTAACAAGACATTATTGGAAATGATCTTTGGTTCAGCATGGCTCCTGACAAGCATTGACCAATCCTTCCGCGTTTGCCAATGCTGGAACCCCGACCGGTCCTTCACCTCCGTCTGCCAAAGGCGCAACCCCGACCATTCCTACACCTCCATGATAACGGTATTTTTCTTCTTATTTAGCCTATTTAGTCCATTTATGACATAATTTAGCCTATTTAGTCCACAAATGACATAATAAGATGAATGAAATCAAGGAAGAGGAAGGAAAGAAGGAATATGAAGAAAAGAAGAAGAAGAAGAACTTTCTTCTTCTTCTTCTTCTTCTTCTTCTTCTTCTTTTCCTCCTCTAACTTGTTTTTATTCGTAAATGGCATCATAACCTTGCTAACTCATAAATATCATATACTTAGCTTGTTGTCCTCTAAAATGACACAATAAGCTTAGTTAGGTCAAAAATGGCATAATTTGCTACGTTAGCTCAAAAATGGCACTTTTCTTCTTATTTATCCCATTTAGTCCATTTATGACATAATTTAGCCTCTTTAGTCCACAAATGACATAATAAGATGAAGAAAATTAAGGAAGAGGAAGAAAAGAAGGAATAGGCAGAAAAGAAGAAGAAGAAGAAGAAGTTCTACTTCTTCTTCTTCTTCTAGTCTTCTTCTCCTTCTTGTAGTCTTCTTCTCTTTCTTCTCCTCCTTCTTCTTCTTCTTCTTCTACTTCTTCTTCTTCTTCTTCTTCTTCTTCTAGTTTTCTTCCTCCTCTTCTTCTTCTAACTTTCTTGCTTCCCATTTTGCAGATTTAATTCACTATATGGAAGCTTGCATGGATGGAGTGCTTGTTTCTCTGTTCTTGTTTTTATTTTTACTGAAGAATAATGTGGAACTTGTTATATGGATGCATGGAACAATGTGTTGGATGAATATTGTGATAGTAGTGTAAGATGTATGGATGATACTATGTTTCTTATGTATGTGTATATATGTGTTGCATAGATCATATGTCTGCTGTGCCTCTGAAAAAAATATATATGTATATCTCTGTGTGAATTCCAGTGAAATTAAATCGATATAATGAAAACAGGGGATATATAGCCTCTTTGCCGTCTGCTAGCAGAGGGCAAAGAGCTTTGCCGTCCGCTAGCAGACGACAAAGAGGACATGTGGCACTCACCTGTGCAAACTGGGAGCACTAGCTGCCTATTTGGTTAGATATGCTGTCTGCTGGCGGATGGCAAAGACCTTTGAATCTTTGCCGTCCGCTGGCGGACGACATAGATGGCCACATGGCAGCTTCCTAGTGCTAGCCTTACTGAGCTCTTTGTCGTCCGTTGGCGGACGGCAAAGACATTTGAATCGTTGCCATCTGCTGGCGGACGGCAAAGAGCGCCGTTAACGCCCTAACGGCTCTGACGCCACCCCACTGTCGTCCGTAGTCTTTGCCGTCTGCTGGCCTGAAATGGCGGACGACACAATCATTTGTCGTTAATTTCTCAAAAGCGTACAACAAAGAAGGCCTTTACTGGCACCTGTTTAGACGGACAGTTTGCCGTCTACTGGTGGACGACAAAGATGTTTGTTGTCCGGATCTATGCCTTTGCCGTCTGCCATGGCGGGTGGCAAAGAAGTGGATTCCAATAGTGTATGATGTCTACTACACAACCTTCTTCTTGTAGACATTGTTGGGCCTCCAAGTGTAGAGGTTTGTAGGACAGTAGCAAATTTCCCTCAAATGGATGACCTAAGGTTTATCAATCCGTAGGAGGCGTAGGATGAAGATGGTCTCTCTCAAACAACCCTGCAACCAAATAACAAAGAGTCTCTTGTGTCCCCAACACACCCAATACAATGGTAAATTGTATAGGTTCACTAGTTCGGTGAAGTGATGGTGATACAAGTGCAATACGGATGGTAGATATAGGTTTTTGTAATCTGAAAAATATAAAAACAGCAAGGAAACTAATGATAAAAGTGAGCGTAAATGGTATTGCAATGGTAGGAAACAAGGCCTAAGGTTCATACTTTCACTAGTTCAAGTTCTCTCAACAATAATAACATAATCGGATCATATAACTATCCCTCAACATGCAACAAAGAGTCACTCCAAAGCCACTAATAGGAGAACAAACGAAGAGATTATGGTAGGGTACGAAACCACCTCAAAGTTATCCTTTCTGTTCTATCTATTCAAGAGTCCGTAGTAAAATAACATGAATCTATTCTTTCCGTTCAATCTATCATAGAGTTCATACTAGAATAACACTTTAAGACACAAATCAACCAAAACCCTAATGTCACCTAGATACTCCATTGTCACCTCAAGTATCCATGGGCATGATTATACGATATGCATCACACAATCTCAGATTCATCTATTCAACCAACACAAAAGTACTTCAAAGAGTGCCCCACAGTTTCTACCGGAGAGTCAAGACGAAAACGTGTGCCAACCCCTATGCATAGGTTCATGGGTGGAACCCGCAAGTTGATCACCAAAACATACATCAAGTGGATCACGTGATATCCCACTATCATCACAGACAAGCACGGCAAGACATACATAAAGTGTTCTCAAATCCTTAAAGACTCAATCCAATAACATAACTTCAAAGGGAAAACTCAATCCATTACAAGAGAGTAGAGGGGGAGAAACATCATAAGATCCAACTATAATAGCAAAGCTCGCGATACATCAAGATCGTGCTATAGAGAGAACACGAGAGAGAGAGAGAGAGAGAGAGATCAAACACACACTGGTACATACCCTCAGCCCCGAGGGTGAACTACTCCCTCCTCGTCATGGATAGCTCCGGGATGATGAAGATGGCCACCGGTGAGGGATCCCCCCTCTGGCAGGGTGCCGTAACGGGCTCCCGAGAGGTTTTTGGTGGCTACAGAGGCTTGCGGTGGTGGAACTCCTGATCTATCTTGTTTTTCGATGGTTTTAGGGTATATGGGAATATATAGGCGAAAGAAGCCGGTCAGGGGAGCCTCGAGGGGCCCACGAGGATGGAGGGCGCGCCCAGGGGGGGTGGGCGTGCTCCCCTTATCTCGTGGCCTCCTCGACGCTTCCCTGGCTTGCACTCCAAGTTCCCGGGATTGCTTCTGTTCCAAAAATAACTTTTTCGAAGGTTTCATTCTATTTGGACTCCGTTTGATATTCCTTTTCTTCGAAACACTGAAATAGGCAAGAAAACAACAATATGGGCTGGGCCTCCGGTTAGTAGGTTAGTCCCAAAAATGATACAAATGTGTAAAGTAAAGCCCATAATTATCCAAAATGGGTAATATAATAGCATGGAACAATCAAAAATTATAGATACGCTGGAGACATATCAAGCATCCCCAAGCTTAATTCCTGCTGGTCCTCGAGTAGGTAAATGATAAAAACAGAATTTTTGATGTGGAATGCTACCTAGCATAATTCTCAATGTATTTTTCTTTATTGTGGCATGAATGTTCAGATTCAAATGATTCAAAATAAAAGTTCATATTGACATAAGAAATAGTAATACTTCAAGCATACTAATCAAAGCAATCATGTCTTCTCAAAATGACATGGCTAAAGAAAGTTCATCCCTACAAAATCATATAGTTAGGCTATGCTTCATTTTCATCACACAAAATACTCCCATCAAGAACAACCCCGGTTTCAACCAAGCAATTGGTTCATAGTTTTTAACGCGCTTCAGCCTTTTTCAACTCTCACGCAATACATGAGCGTGAGCCATGGATATAGCACTATGGGTGGAATAGAATATGATGATGGAGGTTGTGTGGAGAAGACAAAAAAGAAGAAAGTCTCACATTGACGAGGCTAATCAACAGGCTATGGAGATGCCCATCAATTTATGTCAACATGAGGAGTAGGGATTGCCGTGCAACGGATGCACTAGAGCTATAAATGTATGAAAGCTCAACAAAAGAAACTAAGTGGGTGTGCATCCAACTTGCTTGCTCACGAAGACCTAGGGCATTTGAGGAAGCCCATCGTAGGAATATACAAGCCAAGTTCTATAATGAAAAATTCCCACTAGTATATGAAAGTGACAACATATAAGACTCTATATATGAAGAACATGGTGCTACTTTGAAGCACAAGTGTGGAAAAAGAGATAGTAACATTGCCACCTTTTTATTTTCTTTTTTTCCTTTTTCTTTTTTTCTTTCGACCCCCTTTTTTTGCCTTTTTTTCTTTTTTTCTGTGGCCTTTCTTTTTTTTCTTTTGACTTTTTTTTATTTGGGGACAATGCTCTAATAATAACGATCATCACACTTCTATTGATTTACAACTCATGAATTACAACTCAAAACTAGAATAAGATATGACTCTATATGAATTCCTCCGGCGGTGTACCGGGATGGGAAATGAATCAAGAGTGACATGTATGAAAATTTATGCATGGTGGCTTTGCCACAAATACGATGTCAACTACAAGATCATGGAAGGCAATATGACAATGATAATGCGTGTCATGATGATGAACGGAACGGTGGAAAGTTGCATGGCAATATATCTCGGAATGGCTATGGAAATGCCATAATAGGTAGGTATGGTGGTTGTTTTGAGGAAGATATAAGGAGGTTTATGTGTGATAGAGCGTATCGTATCACAGGGTTTGGATGCACCGGCAAAGTTTGCACCAACTCTCAAGGTGAGAAAGGGCAATGCATGATACCGAAGAGGCTAGCAATAATGGAAAGGTAAAAGTGCGTATAATCCATGGACTCAACATTAGTCATAAAGAACTCATATACTTATTGCAAAAGTTCTATTATCCCTCGAAGCAAAGTACTACTACGCATGCTCCTAGGAGGGAGGTTGGCAGGAGTTAACCATCGCGCGCCCCCGACCTCCACTCAAGGGGAGGCAATCAAAAGAGCAGCCTATGCAATAAATTTGTTACACAACTTTTACCATACGTGCATGCTACGGGACTTGCCAACTTCAACACAAGCATTCTTTAAATTAATAATCACCCAACTAGCATGACTTTAATATCACTACCTCCATATCTCAAAACAATTACCAAGTATCAAATTGATCATAGCATCCAACTTCCTATGATAGTTTTTATTATACCCAACTTGGATGCCCACCATTCTAGGACCAATTTTATAACCATAGCAAATACCATGCTGTTCTAAGAGACTCTCAAAATAATATAAGTGAAGCATGAGAGATCTACAATTTCTACAAAATATAACCACCGCCGTGCTCTAAAAGATATAAGTGAAGCACTAGAGCAAATGACAAACTACTCTGAAAGATATAAGTGAAGATCAATGAGTAGTCGAATAATTGTGCAACTATGTGAAGACTCTCTAACATTTAAGAATTTCAGATCTTGGTATTTTATTCAAACAGAAAGCAAGAAAAAACAAAATAAAATTATGCTCCAAGCAAAACACATATCATGTGGTGAATAAAAATATAGCTCTAAGTAAAGTTACCGATGAACGAAGACGAAAGAGGGGATGCCTTCCGGGGCATCCCCAAGCTTAGGCTCTTGGTTGTACTTGAATATTACCTTGGGGTGCCTTGGGCATCCCCAAGCTTAGGCTCTTGCCACTCCTTATTCCATAGTCCGTCGAATCTTTACCCAAAACTTGAAAACTCCACAACACAAAACTCAACAGAAAACTCGTAAGCTCCGTTAGTATAAGAAAATAAATCCACCACTCGGGTACTGTAATGAACTCATTCTAAATTCATATTGGTGTAATATCTACTGTACTCCAACTTATATATGGTTCATACCCTCTGGTACTACTAATAGATTCATCAAAATAAGCAAACAACACATGGAAAACAGAATCTGTCAAAAACAGAACAGTTTGTAATAATCTGTATCAAACTTATACTTCTGGAACTCCAAAAATCTTACCAAATTAGGAAGTCCTAAGAAATATGTTTACGAATCCATAGAAAAAAGAATCAGATCAAAAGTATGTTCCTGTGAATTAACAAAACTAATTTTCTGGGTGCAAAAGTTTCTGATTCTCAGCAGGATCAACACAACTATCACCGTAAGCTATCCTAAAGGTCTTACTTGGCACTTTATTGAAACAAAGGCTATAAAACATGATTACTGCAGTAGCATAATCATGTGAACACACATAAATAGTAAGGATAAATATTGGGTTGTCTCCCAACAGCGCTTTTCTTTAATGCCTTTCTAGCTAGGCATGATGATGACAATGATGCTCACATAAAAGATAAGGATTGAAACATAACGGGAGCATCATGAAGCGTATGACTAGCACATTTAAGTCTAACCCACTTCCTATGCATAGGGATTTTGTGAGCAAACAACTTATGGGAACAATAATCAACTAGCATAGGAAGGTAAAACAAGCATAGCTTCAAGATTTTCAACACATAGAGAGGAAACTTGATATTATTGCAATTCCTACAAGCATATGTTCCTCCGTCATAATAATTTTCAGTAGCATCATGAATAAATTCAACAATATAACCAGCACCTAAAGTATTCTTTTCATGATCTACTTGCATAGAAAATTGACTACTCTCCACATAAGAAAAATTCTTCTTATTCGGAATAGTGGGAGTATCATAAGAGACTCGAATACTAAAATTGTTTCCACATTAAAAGAGTAATGTTCAGAAAAAAGGTAATCATAATCATGACAAGTTTTATAAATATAATCATCACTACTTTTTATAGCATAAGTTTCATCACAATAATCATCATAAGTAGCAACTTCGTTCTCATCATAATCGATTGAAACCTCTTCCAAGATAGTGGAATCATCACTAAATAAAGTTGACACTCTTCCAAATCCACTTTCATATTCATCACAATAAGATTCAACATCCTCCAAAATAGTGGGATCACTACTTCCTAAAGTTGACACTCTTCCAAACCCACTTTCATCAATATAATCATCATAGGTAAGAGGCATGCTATCATCATAACAACTTTGCATATCAAAACTTGGGAGACTAAAAATATGATCTTAATTAGACATACCATCCCCAAGCTTGGGATAAACACTAATTTCAGCAAATATATTCTCAAATATTTCATCCTCATCAAACATAGCTTCCCCAAGCTTGGGCCTTTTCATATCATAAGCATAATCACTCTCATCATTAATAGTATGGATAGCACCAATAGTATAGCAATTATCATCATCACAATGAGTAGTAGGGGCAACATTATTCGGAAGGGATACCTTTTTACCTTTGTTGCTCCTTCTTTTCTTTTTCTTCTTCACATTATGTGTGGGTTCAACCTTCTTCTTTGAGCTCCTTATAGATGAGATTGGTTGAATAGAAAGCTCCTCCTCGTTACCTGGTTCATCATAAGAAATAATAGGAGGATATTGGGAAATCTCTCCCCTTCATTAGTATTCTCTTCATCTTCTATTTACTTTCTTTTCTTTAGGTAATTGGCAAAATAAGAATTTTCAATGCAATTCACCGCATAATACAAATAAATCTTTTCTAGATCAATATCAAGAAAATGCTCAAGATTAAATTCTGGAATATGCTTAGTTGCACATTTCAATTCCTCATAACCCAAAAGCAAACTAAGTTCATTATGTTGTGCAAGGGAAATCAAGTCATCACAACTTTTGGACATGATTTGATCATGAAACAATTTTCATCAGAGATTTAAATGACCACGTTCATTGCAAATTTCACAAGCACGACAAAGGAAATTTAAATTTTCAGCACTCTCATTAAGCCTTTCTTGCAACCCTTTAGTTTCTAAATACTTATGCCTCTTGCAATATCTATTTTCCCTATTTGGTGTGTACTTGCAAACCCAATCTACTCCACAAAAATTGACATGCTTATAAGAGATATTTTCATCATAACTAGCGCAATCATCATTAGTACTATGGATATTCAAGGAGTTCATACTAACAACATTGCAATCATGATCATCATTCAAAGATTTAGTATCAATCATTTTATAGATTTCTTCTTGTAGCACTTGAGCACAATTTTCCTTTTCATCATACTCACGAAAGATATGAAAAAGATGAAGCATATGAGACGAACATAACTCCATTTTTTGTAGTTTTCTTCTATAAACTAAACTAGTGATAAAACAAGAAACAAAAAGATTCGATTGCAAGATCTAAAGATATACCTTCAAGCACTCACCTCCCTGGCAACAGCACCAGAAAAGAGCTTGATGTCTACTACACAATCTTCTTCTTGTAGACGTTGTTGGGCCTCCAAGTGCAGAGGTTTGTAGGACAGTAGTAAATTTTCCTCAAGTGGATGACCTAAGGTTTATCAATCCTTAGGAGGCGTAGGATGAATAAGGTCTCTCTCAAACAACCCTGCAACCAAATAATAAAGAGTCTCTTGTGTCCCCAACACACCCAATACAATGGTAAATTGTATAGGTGCACTAGTTCGGCGAAGAGATGGTGATACAACTGCAATATGGATGGTAGATATAGGTTTTTGTAATCCGAAAATATAAAAAACAGCAAGGTAACTAATGATAAAAGTGAGCGTAAACGGTATTGCAGTGGTAGGAAACAAGGCCTAAGGTTCATACTTTCACTAGTGCAAGTTCTCTCAACAATAATAACATAATTGGATCATATAACTATCCCTCAACATGCAACAAAGAGTCACTCCAAAGCTACTAATAGCGGAGAACAAACGAAGAGATTATGGCAGGGTACGAAACCACCTCAAAGTTATCCTTTCTGTTCTATCTATTCAAGAGTCCGTAGTAAAATAACATGAAGCTATTCTTTCCGTTCAATCTATCATAGAGTTCATACTAGAATAACACCTTAAGACACAAATCAACCAAAACCCTAATGTCACGTAGATACTCCATTGTCACCTCAAGTATCCATGGGCATGATTATATGATATGCATCACACAATCTCAGATTCATCTATTCAACCAACACAAAAGTCCTTCAAAGAGTGCCCCAAAGTTTCTACCAGAGAGTCAAGACGAAAACGTGTGCCAACCCCTATGCATAGGTTCATGGGCGGAACCCGCAAGTTGATCACCAAAACATACATCAAGTGGATCACGTGATATCACATTGTCACCATAGATAAGCTAGGCAAGACATACATAAAGTGTTCTCAAATCCTTAAAGACTCAATCCGATAAGATAACTTCAAAGGGAAAACTCAATCCATTACAAGAGAGTAGAGGGGGAGAAACATCATAAGATCCAACTATATAGCAAAGCTCGCGATACATCAAGATCGTGCCATAGAGAGAACACGAGAGAGAGAGAGAGAGAGATCAAACACATAGCTACTGGTACATACCCTCAGCCCCAAGGGTGAACTACTCCCTCCTCGTCATGGATAGCGCCGGGATGATGAAGATGGCCACCGATGAGGGATCCTGTCGGTGTTGAAATCAGAGGATCTCGGGTAGGGGGTCCCGAACTGTGCGTCTAAGGCTAATGGTAATAGGCGGATGGGGACACGATGTTTTACCCAGGTTCGGGCCCTCTCGATGGAGGTAATACCCTACTTCCTGCTTGATTGATCTTGATGATATGAGTATTACAAGAGTTGATCTACCACGAGATCGTAGAGGCTAAACCCTAGAAGCTAGCCTATTATCATGATTGTTGTTGTCCTACGGACTAAAACCCTCTGGTTTATATAGACACCGGAGGGGGCTAGGGTTACACAAAGTCGGTTATAGAGAAGGAAATCTACATATCTGAATATCCAAGCTTGCCATCCACGCAAAGGAGAGTCCCATCCGGACATGGGACGAAGTCCTCAATCTTGTATCTTCATAGTCCAATAGTCCGGCTGTCCGAGGACCCCTTAATCCAGGACTCCCTCAGTAGCCCCTGAACCAGACTTCAATGACGATGAGTCCGGTGCGCAGATTGTCTTCGGCATTGCAAGGCGGGTTCCTTCTCCGAATACTCCGTAGAAGATTTAGAACACAAGGATCATGTCTGGCTCTGCAATTTTTTTTCACATTCCACCATAAAGAGTACAATATTCCACAAATCTAATCAGCTAACATCTTTCTATGGTATGACATTACGCCATGATCCGGTCATTGTTCGAACCGTTTTTCACAACCTGCCGCCGCTCATATCGCGAGGCGGTTTTATCGGTACGTCTGTCGAAGCAGATATTGTGTCCCCTTATCATGGGATCCTCATCAATACAGACGTGGGTAACCCAACCGTTCCATCAAACATGGTGTTTGGGGAATAAGCGATTTTAGCGGGCAAGTGGGGAGGCGCAGGATGTTTGCTGCCTTTATAAGGGTATAAGAACTTCCCTTTTCACCCACACCCTTCTCTATTCATCCATTCCTTTTCGCTCGAGGCCTAGTGCCCAAGCGCTCCTCTTCTCCGCCCAAGAAGGCTTCCCGAAGATGTCCGAATATGGAGCAGGAGGCAAGTGGATGGCCTCTACCGTCCGGGAGAAGGATATCAAAAAGCTTCGGGGGCGGGTATTTGGCCAAGAGAATTAGCCACCATCTCCCGACGGCGGGACAGATCATCCCCACTCCAGAACCCCACGAGAGGGAGGTATTCCTCCCTCATTTTGTCCGCGGGCTAGGGTTTCCCCTCCACCCATTTGTTCGCAGCATCATGCACTATTATGGGATTGATTTCCATGATTTATCCCCCAAATCTTTCCTCAACATCTTGACATTTATCGTCGTGTGCGAGGCCTTTCTCCACGTCCCGCCGCATTTTGGCTTATGGCTGAAGGTTTTCAATGTGAAGCCCAAGGTAGTGAGCAGCAAGCATGACGAATGCGGAGGTGCCATGGTGAGCAAGATTCCCAATGTTACATGGCCAACAGGTGCCTTCAATGATTCCGTCAAGGAGTGGGAGCAGCAGTGGTTCTACATCATAGAGCCGCATGGCAAGGAATGGGCCACCGCCCCAGAGTTCAGATTTGGCACCCCCCTGCGGCTTACGTCCTGGCCCAAGAAGGGCCTGAACTGGGCTTCGTCTGATGAGCTATCGGAGCTCCAGACGCGCGTCCAAGATATGGAAGAAAAGGACATCAAGCTCGTCAATGTAGTCCAGGTGATGTTAGTTCGCCGGATTCTACCTTGTCAACACCGGGCTTGCAATCTATGGGAGTTTGACCCGGCCAAGCACCAGACTTTGTCAGAGCTCTTTGGCTCTTCGCATAAGGACATCTGGAAGGTGCTTGTCAAGTCCGGCAAATCATGGCCGGAATCCACCGAGGACCACGAGTACCAACTGTCCTGCCCGACAAGTTCGGTAAGTGATCGCTTGTTGACAGTTCGTATGTTTCGTTCGCATATTCTTTAAGAAAATGCCTGAAGTGTTTCCCCCTAATTTCCTAGGGCTGGGCGAAGAAGGCGGGGCAGATCTACTGTCTGGCCCTGCTACCAGAAGAACCGGCCGGCCCACTTCTAATGAAGATGCTGGTCCCGATGGCTTACAAGGCACCGAAGAAGAAGGCCGGAAATGAGGCCAAGAAGACCAGGGGCGGCCTCCGTCGTCATGGCGCTTCGGACGCAAGATTCGAGGAATCCAATGCCCATTCTTCCTCCGAAGAGGATGAGGAGGAGGAAGGAGACGAATCCCCTGCGGGGGGAAGAAAGAAAAGGGCGGCCTCCACATCCTTGGAGGCCGAGCCACCTAAGAGGGGAAAAGCTCGTCTACAAGAGGAGTCCACCGGCGCCACCGATAGCAGCCCGGAGTGGGATCCCAGGGCCGAGCCCCTGGTGAACATTTGAGTATAAAATCCGAACACAATCATGCATCCGGACTTGTCATGGCATCACATTCTAATATGATTGGTGCTTTTTTCAGTCTGGTGAAGCCCCGCGCCGAACAATCCTCGTCAGAAGATCTGCTGGGTTCGGATGCTATGGAGAGCGGAACACCCCCGAAGGCCTCCTCCTCCAAACATAGGAATGAAACTAAGGTTTTGTCCCAGAAGGACCCAGGCCACGGAGGAGGGGAAAAGGTCGCAAAGGCAGCGCCAGGAGGCCATACTTCAGGGGCCGGAGACACGGGAGAGAAAGCTCCCGTGGGCGTTGACGGCGGGGGTCATCTTGAATCCGGACCCCAGTCGGACATGATTCTAGAGACCCATAAGGTCCCTGAGTTAGACAGACGGCCTCCGCCAACTAGAGGAGGTATGCCTGCTCCACCGGCCGCCTCTGTCCAACCAAAGATGGCAGATACTTTATTGGCGGCGCTAAAGGGTGCCTCCATCGTTGATGAACACCGTGCCCTCATGGGTGCGGTGATTGAGAAGATTCAGTCCACTGAGAGTGGACTGAATGAATCATGTATCAGCCTCATAAGAGGCTTTGAGGTCTGTTTTATGAGTTTTTTGGGAGAGTGTCATGGTATAGATAGCATCCCCTGATACACTGTTTGGTGAAAGAATGCACCGGACAGAGGATCAAATATATGTCCGTAGGAACTCGCTTTAATGACATCTATCACTTTTTTTATAAGCGGGTGCCTGTAGTGGCTGCCGCCTCGCATGCTACGGAAGTATCCGGACTAAGGCATAGTCTGGAGCGGGCCGAAGGAGAACTTGGCCAAGTGAAGAAACAACTAGAGGATAACCAAGGTATTCAGAAACCTTGTTTATGTAGCACAAAAGGATGAGTGTGCATGATAAAAATATTTTTGATAATGTGCTCTAGGGGTGGCGACCGAAATTGAGGCCTTGAAGAAGGCTGTGGACGAAGCCGAGAAGAAAGAAACCGCAGAGCAGGTTCTCCGTGAGAAGCACGAGGCCAGAGTTATTGAAGCTGAGCAGGAACTTCAGGAGGCCGTGGAAAAATGCGAGTCCTTGGAGCAGAGTTTATCAGGGAAAGAATCCGAACTCTCCCAGGCTCGCCAATCCGCCAGCAACGCTTGGGGGGAACCCAGGGTGCCCTAAAGGAAATTCAGGAGGCTAGGAAGATTGCGGCTGGTAAGGCTTTTCCTATTCAAAGCGGGTATTTGAGATGAGAAAATCAAATTTGATAACTTGAGTTTTGGTGTATACAGGGGTATTTGCGGAGCTGCCGCGCAACATATCTGATGCCGCCCAATTCTACCGAGCTGAAGGCGGGAATACTGCGGATAAGCTCTTCTGGATGCAGTATCTGGCGCCGAATTATCCGGTGCCTTTCTCTGATCAGCCGAAGCAGCTGATCGAGCTGCATAAGGCGTTCGAGTTAGCCATGAAGGATTTACTTATCTGACTGTGGCCTGCTGAGCCAATTCCGAGCAGCTACTTCGGGCTCGTGAAGCAGCTTGTAAGTGCCTTCCCTCGACTCGAAGTCATTAAGCGGTCGGTCTGCATAGAAGGTGCGCGAATGGCCTTCGCCCGTGCCAAGGTGCATTGGGGGAAGATGGATGCAGAAAAGCTGATGACCGAGGGACCGCCGGAGGGGAAGGAGCACGTCAAGCCTGAACTGTATTATGAAGGTGTCTTGAAAGGAGCCCGCCTGGCGGTGGAGCAATGCACCAAGGACATTATATTTCCATGAATACGGTCATGTTTGTCCTTTGTAATATTTGAACAAGAGCATTCTTATCATCTATTTCTTGTTGTTTGAAAGTTTTTCCTCATGTGCGGCCGTTTTATATATTAATCTTGAGAGTCGGCCAGTCGTCAACTTCCGTCCCCACGTAGTGAGTACGGGGGTGTTCGGGATAAACCTGAGCACTCTTTATCCCAGTTTTGGGTCCCTAAAGGAGGTGTTTAGCACAGCGAACCAGGCAATCAGACTATAGGGCTTTATCGCTCTCACTTAGCCATAGGAGTTTTTTTGAGGAAGGTAGGCGCAGCCCCTGGTGTTCGGAAGACCGCACGAGGGGCTCTATAAGCGCCTGATTGGAAAAGGCCAATCCGTCACACACTGCATTGGTTATGTCATTATGCGGAAGAAATCCTTAAATATTTTAGAACCTCTCGAACAGCTGACCAGCTCTCGCTACATCATGACAGTCAGTTTTCGGCTTTCTCTACTGAGGTCCTCGTCCGGAAGAATCGGGACACAATCTCCGTAGTTCTCCCAGTGCTACCTTAGCCGATATAGCGGAACGTAAGGTACCAAAACATAGGAGCCGGGCAAACCCAACTATTGACCCAAGACATGCTTCGGAGCTGATGCATATAATGCTATAAGTTCAGGGTGCCGAACTACCGTGAAGGTGTTCGGACTTTTTTTGCCGTAGTATGGGCATGATGAAGCCCCTGGCATATTAAGGCATATTGCGATAAGCAGCCGCCTTTTAACAAAAGAATTGTAAATAAGAAATAGCAGTAGATGGGCATCACATAAATCCACATGTTGTATTTGAATGATACGTCAATGCGTATAAGTACAAAATGATGTGATAAAAGGAAATATGATTGCGGAACCTGCTGATACCCGGCGTGAGGAAATTATGTTTGGATCCGGGGTGTAGTCGGATGATCGTAGAGGGGAATATCTAGAGATTCCCTTACGCGCTCGAACTGTTTCCACGCCATCCATCCTGGCCTACCTAAAGGTGAACCTGCAAAGAAAATGCAAGAAATGGTTTTGCGCCACCTGGCGGTTGAGTCGCCGTACGTGGCTTGTATTATCTTTTTCCGGAGTGTTTTTAATTAAGCTCTGGGCGAACCGGACTATCCTGCCTCGCAGTAGTTTGGACTCCTTTGATGGTGTACTGGATCTTGGTCTTCGACTCGAGGTTTGGCTGGAAGGTGCCATCCATTGTTCTTGCTGTTAAAGCGATGGTAGACTCTTCGGTAGTGAGGGGGAGTTCGGACCTGCCATTAACCGCGATGACGCCGCGTCGACTGGGCATCTTTAATTTACGGTAGGCATAATGTGGCACCGCGTTGAACCGAGCAAGCGCGATTCGTCCGAGCAGTGCCTGATGGTCACTGCGAAAGGGGACGATGTTGCAGACTAAGTCTTCGGTACGGTGATTGTGCGGAGATCCGAAGACCACTCCCAGTCTGATTGAGCCCGTGCAACAAGCCTCTGCACTTGGTGTGACACCTTGAAAGGTGGTTTTTGTGGGCTTGATCCTTGAGGGGTTGATACCCATTTTGTGCACTGTATCCTGGTATAGCAGGTTTAGGCTGCTACCTCCGTCCATAAGGACTTGTGTTAGGTGGAATCCGTTAATGATGGGGTCAAGGACCAGTGCGGCCGAACCGCCAGGACGGATATTGGTAGGATGGTCCCTATGATCGAAAATGATCGGGCAAGAGGACCATGAGTTAACTTTGAGTCGATTTCATAGACTTCCCTTAGTGCACATTTCCACTTGGGGCTGTGGCTTGTGCATATCATATTCACCGTTTTCACCTTGGGGGGGGGGGTTTCTTCTGTCCTCCTGTATTCGGTGATCGGGGCTCCTCGTCATCATCGCTTTTAGAGCCCTTCTCCTTGTTTTTGGCATCTGTCCTACCAGCTTGTCTGAAGACCCAACACTCTCTGTTGGTGTGCTTGGCTGGTATTCCTGGGGTGCCATGAATTTGGCATGGACGGTCGAGTATGCGATCCAAACTGGACGGGCCTTAATTGTTTTTTGTTGAATGGCTTCTTCCGTTGACCGGACTTGGAGCCGTTGAATCCAGCATTGACTGACGTGTCTTCTGCACTATCACCGTTTTTGTGGCACTTGTGCTTGTTGCACCATGGTTTGTCGTTGCTATCCTTGGCTTTCAATGTGCCAGGATTGCTTGCTGTATTTTTGCTACAAGCCAACCAGCTATCCTTGCCCGCGCAAAAGCGGGTCATGAGTGTTGTGAGGGCTGCCATGGACCTTGGCTTTTCCTGGCCGAGATGTCGGGCAAACCACTCGTCATAGATGTTATGCTTAAAGGCCGCTAGGACTTCGGCATCCGGACAGTCGACAATTTGGTTCTTTTTTGTTAGGAACTGGGTCCAAAATTTCCTGGCTGACTCTCCGGGCTGCTGGGTTATGTGACTTAGATCATCAGCATCCGGTGGTCGCACATAAGTGCCCTGGAAGTTGTCAAAGAATGCGTCTGCCAGGTTCTCCCAATTCCTGATGGAGTTTGTCAGCAAGCTATTCAGCCAATGCCGAGCCGATCCCTTTAGTTTTACTGGGAGGTATTTGATGGCATTTTGATCATCTCTACAGGCCATGTGAATGTGGAGGAAGAAATCTTCTATCCATACCGCAGGGTCTGTGGTACCATCGTATGATTCAATGTTCACGGGTTTAAACCCTTCCGGGAACTCATGATCCATTACTTCATTAGTGAAGCATAGGGGATGTGCGGCGCCTCTGTGCCGGGCTTCATTGTATTCGGCCCGGCCGGATTTATTAGTGTATCCGGCATGACGATCCTTGTCACACGTTGGGGCGCGCCCCCGTGATCCGTAGATCGATCTTTACTGTCCTGCTTTGTTTTCCAATATATCTCATAGGTCCTTCGTGTAGCCCCGGGCCTTAGTGTTATCGTTTGATTGGCGACGGGGTGCGGTCTGGACTTCGGGCTGGTATGCCGCTTTGTCTCGGCCACGTAGTGGCCGGACAGGTGCATCATGCGCTGGTAGTGTGGGCTTTAAAGCCTCCTCCTCGAGTTGAGGTAGCAGCCTGCGCTTTGGGTAGCTTTTGCTAGGGTACTCGAGTCTGTATTCCTCGGCAGCCAGGACCTCGATCCATCTAGCAGTTAGCAGATCTTGATCAGCTTGAAGTTGTCGCTGCTTTTTCTTCAGGCTTTTTGCAGTGGCTATAAGCCGGCGTTTGAAGCGCTCCTGCTCGACGGGATCCTCAGGCATGATGAATTCTTCATTGCCAAGGCTCACTTCATCTTTGGAGAGAGGCATGTAATTATCGTCCTCTGATTCTCCATCAGTTGCCTGTTCTTTAGGGCTAGCTTGCCCATCCTCTTTCTCGGCCTGCTCGAAGCCTGGCTGGGCAGGATTGTCTTCGTCTTCGGCACCATCCGGATTGTTATCTCTTGTGCCAGTATCACTATTTTTGCTATGGAGGGGCTTGGAATGGCGCCGATGACGCTGGTGTCTAGACTGCTTCTCCAAGGGTTTATCTTCCGTTGCCTCATCGCCATTATTTTCTTTAGGGGTGTCCACCATATAAATATCATATGATGAGGTGGTTGTCCAGTGCTCTATAGGCGGTGGTTCCTGTTCTTCTCCAGCATCGTCGTCCATACCGTCGATGTCTTCGGAGTCGAAGTCAAGCACGTCGGTTAAGTCATCGACAATGGCTATGAAGTGGGTGGTGGGTGGGTGACAAATTTCTTCGTCGTCTGCTCCCCACTCGAGCCGGACATAGTTCGGCCAAGAATCTCCTGACAAGGAAAGAGACCTTAATGAGTTTAGCACGTCACCCAAGGGCGAGTGCTGAAAGATATCCATGGCGGTGAACTCCATGACGGGTGACCAATCCAATTCAATAGGCACGGACGCACGCGTTTCGGATCCTGTGGCCGGAGACGAGTCCGAGGGTCCGATGACACCATCCTCCTAGGAGGTGGGATAAGTGTTCAGCTCCAACGCTGATGAGTGTGCGGTGGCCTCCGTGACGGGTCCATCCACCCGTCCTCAAAAGGCACGATCTGCTCCAGATTGATTCCCGACGCCACCGCGGGCGCGATCTCCCGAATACAGTCCGACGACAGATCAAATTCATGCCCGCCGTGACCGTTCGGTGCACCCGACATGGGCTCGAATCTGTCGAAGATCAAGTCTCCGCGGATGTCAGAAGTATAGTTTAAGTTTCCAAACCTGACCTGATGACTAGGGGCGTAGCTATCGATCTGCTCCAGATGGCCAAGTGAATTGGCCCGCAGTACAAAGCCGCCGAATACAAAGATCTGTCCGGGAAGGAAAACCTCCCCTTGGACTGCGTCATTGAAGATGATTGAAGGAGCCATCAAGCCTTACAGCGAAGACACAGTGGAACTCTAAATGAAAGCACCAATGTCGGTGTCAAAGGCTAATGGTAACAGGAGGCAGGGGACACGATGTTTTACCCAGGTTCAGGCACTCCCGATGGAGGTAATATCCTACTTCCTGCTTGATTGATCTTGATGATATGAGTATTACAAGAGTTGATCTACCACGAGATCGTAGAGGCTAAACCCTAGAAGCTAGCCTATGATTATGATTGTTGTTGTCCTACGGACTAAAACCCTCCGGTTTATATAGACACCAAAGGGGGCTAGGGTTACACAGAGTTGGTTATAGAGAAGGAAATCTACATATCCGAATATCCAAGCTTGCCTTCCATGCAAAGGAGAGTCCCATCCGGACACGGGATGAAGTCCTCAATCTTGTATCTTCATAGTACAACAGTCCGACCAAAGTATATAGTCCGGCTGTCCGAGGACCCCTTAATCCAGGACTCCCTTAGATCCCCCCTCTGGCAGGGTGCCGGAACGGGCTCCCGAGAGGCTTTTGGTGGCTACAGAGGCTTGCGGCAGTGGAACTCCCGATCTATCTTGTTTTTCGAGGGATTTAGGGTATATGGGAATATATAGTCCAAAGAAGTCGGTCGGGGGAGCCTCGAGGGGCCCACGAGGGTGGAGGGCACGCCCAGGGGGGTGGGCACGCCCCACTTTCTCGTGGCCTCCTGGACGCTTCCCTGGCTTGCACTCCAAGTTCCCAGGATTGCTTCTGTTCCAAAAATAACTTTTCTAAAGGTTTCATTCTGTTTGGACTCCGTTTGATATTCCTTTTCTTCGAAACCAATATGGGCTGGGCCTCCAGTTAGTAGGTTAGTCCCAAAAATGATATAAATGTGTAAAGTAAACCCATAAACATCCAAAATAGGTAATATAATAGCATGGAACAATAAAAAATTATAGATACGTTGGAGACGTATCAGTGTACACCACTGGAGGCATTCATATAGAGTCATATCTTGTTCTAGTATCGAGTTGTAATCCATGAGTTGTAAATAAATAGAAGTGTGATGATCATCATTATTAGAGCATTGTCCCTTAATAAAAAAGGCCAAATAAAAAAAGGCCAAATAAAGAAAGGCCAAATAATAAAAAGGGAAAGGCCCAAAAAAGGGGGGGACAATGTTACTATATTTTTCCACACTTGTGCTTCAAAGTAGCACCATGATCTTCATGATAGAGAGTCTCCTACGTTGTCACTTTCATGTAATTGTGGGAATTTTTATTATAGAACTTGGCTTGTATATTCCAACGACGGGCTTCCTCAAAATGCCCTAGGTCTTCATCAGCAAGCAAGTTGGATGCACACCCACTTAGTTTCTTTTGTTGAGGTTTCATACATTTATAGCTCTAGTGCATCCGTTGCATGGCAATCCCTACTCCTCATGTTGACATCAATTGATGGGCATCTCCATAGCCCATTGATAAGCCTCGTCAATGTGAGACTTTCTCCTTTTTTGTCTTATCCACACAACCTCCATCATCATATTCTATTCCACCCATAGTGCTATATCCATGGCTTACGCTCATGTATTGCGTGAGAGTTGACAAAAGCTGAAGCGCGTTAAAAAGTATGAACCAATTGCTTGGCTGAAACTGGGGTTGTGCATGATGGGAGTATTTTGTGTGACGAAAATGAAACATAGCCTAACTATATGATTTCATAGGGATAAGCTTTCTTTGGCTATGTTATTTTGATAAGACATGATTACTTGTTAGTATGCTTGAAGTATTACTATTCTTATGTCAATATTGAACTTTTATCTTGAATCATTTGGATCGGAACATTCATGCCACAATAAAGAAAATTACATTGAGAAATATGCTAGGTAGCATTCCACATCAAAAATTCTGTTTTTATCATTTACCTACTTAAGGACGAGTAGGAATTAAGCTTGGGGATGCTTGATACGTTTCCAACGTATCTATAATTTTTGATTGTTCCATGCTATTATATTACGTGTTTTGGATGTTTAATGGGCTTTACTTTACACTTTTATATTATTTTTGGGACTAACCTATTAGACGTCAGGGAACCTTCGAGGAAGCCACGAGGCAGGGAGGCGCGCCCTACCCCCCTGGGCGCGCCCCCAACCTCATGGGCCCCTCGTGGCTCCCCTGACCGACTTCTTTCGCCTATATATATCCATATACCCTAAAAACATCGTGGAACAGAATAGATCGGGAGTTCCGCCACCGCAAGCCTTTGTAGCCACCAAAAACCTCTCGGGAGCCCGTTTCGGCACACTGCTCGAGGGGGAATCCATCACCGATGGCCATCTTCATCATCCCGGCGCTCTCCATGATGAGGATGGAGTAGTTCACCCTCGGGACTGAGGGTATGTACCAATAGCTATGTGTTTGATCTCTCTCTCATGTTCTTGAGGTGATATGATCTTGATATATCGCGAGCTTTGCTATTATAGTTGGATCTTATGATGTTTCTCCCCCTCTACTCTCTTGTAATGGATTGAGTTTTCCCTTTGAAGTTATCTTATCGGATTGAGTCTTTAAGGATTTGAGAACACTTGATATATGTCTCACCGTGCTTATCTATGGTGACAACGGGATATTCATGTGATCTACTTGATGTATGTTTTGGTGATCAACTCGCGGGTTCAATGAACTTATGCATAGGGGTTGGCACATGTTTTCATCTTGACTCTCCGGTAGAAACTTTGAGGCACTCTTTGAAGTACTTTATGTTGGTTGAATAGATGAATCTGTGATTGTGTGATGCATATCGTATAATCATGCCCACGGATACTTGAGGTGACATTGGAGTATCTAGGTGACATTAGGGTCTTGGTTTATTTGTGTCTTAAGGTGTTATTCTAGTACGAACTCTATGATAGACCGAACGGAAAGAATAGTTTCATGTTATTTTACTATGGACTCTTGAATAGATCGATCAGAAAGGATAACTTTGAGCTGGTTTCATACCCTACCATAATCTCTTCGTTTGTTCTCTGCTATTAGTGACTTTGGAGTGACTCTTTGTTGCATGTTGAGGGATAGTTATATGATCCAGTTATGTTATTATTGTTGAGAGAACTTGCACTAGTGAAAGTATGAACCTTAGGCCTTGTTTCCTAGCATTAAAATACCGTTTGTGCTCACTTTTATCATTAGTTACCTTGCTGTTTTTATAATTTCAGATTACAAAAACCTATATCTACCATCCATATTGCACTTGTATCACCATCTCTTCGCCGAACTAGTGCACCTATATAATTTACCATTGTATTGGGTGTGTTGGGGACACAAGAGACTCATTGTTATTTGGTTGCAGGGTTGTTTGAGAGAGACCATCTTCATCCTACGCCTCCCACGGATTGATAAACCTTAGGTCATCCACTTGAGGGAAATTTGCTACTGTCCTAGAAACCTCTGCACTTGGAGGCCCAACAACGTCTACAAGAAGAAGGTTGTGTAGTAGACATTATTTGCTTGTGGGCTAGATTGCTTGCCTTAAACCCTTCATCATGAGTGATTTGGTATGGCAAAAACATTTGACAGTAGAGCTCCTAAAACTAGACGTTCTACTAATCAGGACACTAAAACTTTTGTCTTGGGGCAAGGGAATGTTATAGGAAAATAAACCATCCAAGAATTCTTTAATTGCGTTGGAACTTTGACTCGTGATGATGTTCTTATACTTAAAAGAACTAAAACCTATGCATATGCTATTTCAGCTCTTGTTCTTAAACTTGAGAAAAGATTTATTCGCACGCATCCAACTTTGCAATGATTGTTTTATGAACTACCTGTGATAAAGAATCCTAAAGCTAAGAAAATAGCTACCCTTGTCCTTATGAATGAATTTGATCACATAGTACGGGAAGCTAGGGAGATCTTTGCTTTTTATGGTATGAACCGTGAGAAACCGGTAATAGATGAGATCCTCTAGTGATTATGTTTTAAGAACCTAGCTTGGCAATAATAGAATCTTTGATGAGAACGTTAGAAAGGCAATTCCTATTTTGGATATGATTCAACAAGTTTTCAACGATATTAACCAACAATATTCTTGGATTGTAGCTGGTAATCAAAGTAGATATGCCGAGGGACAACTTAATAATGCTAAAATTTTCTATGGATGATCTGTTTCATTTTATTTAAAAAAAACCTCCTAACAAAAACAATCTCATGGAAAATAAGAAGAAAGATGACAACACCTAGATCTTCGCATTATGCCTAGCTAGGGGCATAAAACAATAGCGCTTGTTGGGAGGCAACCCAATTTTTTGTTTTTTGATTTTGCTTCTGTTTTTCAATAAACACACAATTAAACTTCTGTTATGATTGTGTTTTAGTATTTAATTAGTGTTTGTGCCAAGTAGAGCCTTTGTGATGGTCTATGGTGATAGTTGATTTGATTTTGCTGAAAAATAGAAACTTTTACGCCCAGCTCTGGAATTTTCAAAATTCATAGAAACATGCTATTGATCTGATTTTTTTCAAAAAATATTGATATACAAATTTCCCAGGTTGTCCTAATTCGGCAGAAGTTTTGGGGCTACATAAGTATACGAAATATCCAGATTTCTACATACTATTCTGTTTTTGACATATTCTGTTTTCTTTCTGTTGTTTGCTTATTTTGATGAATCTATGGTTAGTATGTGGGGGGGGGGGGGTATGAACCATGGAGATGTTGGAATACAGTAGACATTACACCAATATAAATTTAGCATGAGTAGACAACAATACGTAAAGTGGTGATTTATTTTATTATACTAACGGAGCTTACGAATTTTCTATTGAGTTTTGTGTTGTGAAGTTTTCAAGTTTTAGGTAAAGACTTGATGGACTACGGAATAAGGAGTGGCAAGAGCCTAAGCTTGGGGACGCCCAAGGTACCCCAAGGTAATATTCAAGGACAACCAAGCATCTAAGATTGGGGATGCCCCGGATGGCATCCTATCTTTCGTCTTCAATCCATTGGTAAATTTACTTGAGGCTATGTTTTTATTCACCACATGATATGTGTTTTGCTTGGAGCGTCTTGTATTATATGAGTCCTTTCTTTTTAGTTTGCCACAATCATCCTTGCTGTACAAACCTTTTGACAGGGACACACATTAATCGTGAATTTATTAGAATACTCTATGTGCTTCACTTATATGTTTTGAGCTAGGCAGTTGCTCTAGTACTTCACTTATATCTTTTTAGATCACGACGGTGGTTTTAATTTTTATAAATTGATGAACTCTCATGATTCACTTATATTATTTTGAGAGTCTTAAAAATAGTATGGCAAATTACTTAGGTTATGAATTTAGTCCTAATATGATGGGTATCTAAGAGGGATAAAATAAAAACTTTCATGAAGATCATTGAATATATTAGATGTTTGATTCCTTGTATTTGTTTTGAGATATAAAGATGGTGATATTAGAGTCATGCTAGAGAGTAATTGTGGATTATTAGGAATATTTGTGTTAAGGTTTGTGATTCCCAAAGCATGCATGTATGGTCTCCCATTATGCGATGAAGTTAGAGCATGCTTAATTTTTTATTGTCCTCCTTATGGGTGGCAGTCGGGGATGAGCGATGATCTTTTCCTACCAATCTATCCCCCTAGGAGCATGCGTATTAGTACTTTGCTTTGATGGCTAATTAACTTTTGCAATAAGTGTGTGAGTTCTTTATGACTAATGTTGAGTCCAAGGATTATACGCACTCTCACCCTTCCACCTTTGCTAGCCTCTCTCGTACCGCACAACTTACGCCGGTGCATTAAACCCACCATATACCTTCCTCAAAACAGCCACCATACCTACCTATTATGGCATTTCCATAGCCATTCTGAGGTACTCCCTCCATTCGGAATTACTTGTCTCAGAAATGGATGTATCTAGAACTAAAATACGTCTAGATACACCCATTTCTGCGACAAGTAATTCCGAACGGAGGGAGTATATTGCCATGCAACTTCCATCGTTCCATTTTATGATGACACAGACCATCATTGTCATATTGTTCTCATATGCATGAGGCATCATAGTCATATATTTGTTCTAGTATCAAGTTGTAATTCTTGAGCTGTAAGTAAATAAAAGTGTGATGATCATCATTATTTGAGCATTGTCCCGTATGAGGAAATGATAGCGCACGCTATGATTACCTCAAAAGTTGGGATGTGACTCCATACTTAAAATAAAAAAGAGGCCAAAGAGCCCCCCCCCAAAAGAGAGGCCAAAGATCCCAAAAAGAGAAAATAAAAAAATGAGAGAAAAAGAGAGAAGGGACAATGTTACTATCCTTTTTCACACTTGTGTTTCAAAGTAGCACCATGTTCTTCATGATAGAGAGTCTCCTATTTTATCACTTTCATATACTAGTGGGGATTTTTCATTATAGAACTTAGCTTGTATATTCCAATGATGGGCTTCCTCAAAATGCCCTAGGTCTTCATAAGCAAGCAAGTTGGATGCACACCACTTAGTTTTCTTTTGAGTTCTCATACACTTATAGCTCTAGTGCATCTGTTGCATGGCAATCCCTGGTCACTTGCATCGATATCAATTGATGGGCATCTCCATATCCCATTAATTTGCCTAGTTGATGTGATACCTTCTCCTTTTGTGTAGTCTCCTCACAATCTCCACCATATTCTATTCCACCTATAGTGTTATATCCATGGCTCAAGCTCATGTATTGCATGAAAGTTGAAAAAGCTTGAGAACATTAAAAGTACGAAACAATTGTTTCGCTCGTCATCGGGGTTGTGCATGATAAATACTTTGTGTGACGAAGATAGAGAATGACAAGATTATATGATTTTGTAGGGATACCTTTCTTTAGCCATGATATTTTGAGAAGACATGATTGCTTTATTAGTATGCTTGAAGTATTATTGTTTTTTGTCAATACTAAACTTTTGTTTTGAATCTTATGGATCTGAATATTCATGCCACAATAAGAAACATTACATTGACAAACATGTTAGGTAGCATTCCACATCAAAAAATTGTTTTTATTATTTACCTACTCGAGGACGAGCAGGAATTAAGCTTGGGGATGCTTGATACGTCTCCAACATATCTATAATTTTTTATTGTTCCATGCTATTATATTGTCCATCTTGGATATTTTATATGTATTTTTATGCTATTTAAATCATTTTTTGGGACTAACCTATTAACCTAGTGCCCAATGCTAGTTGCTGTTTTTTTCCTTGTTTTTGTCTTTTACAAAAAATCAATTCCAAACAGAACGATTTTTTGACTATTTTTCTTTGGCCAGAAGACAACCAGGAAGCTTCGGGAGGAGGCCAAATGCCAACCACACAACCACACACCAACAAGAGGCCCCATTCCACTAATATGTTGGCCTTTCACCCTCGCCGGATAGAATAATTTGTGACTGCAATGGGAGGAGGAGACCCGAGACTCTCAAGCAAATGTGAAGAGGCATGCACTCCAGAAGACCCATTGCCAATTGCATTCCCTGACACGCCAAGGACATAAGGTCAATGCCCTCGAAGCTGCAGAAACCCGAGACTCTCTAGTCGCTCCACCACGCCCTAGGCAATCCATTAACACCACCTCCAGTGTTGTTGCTCCAACATACCACCGCTCCTCCTTGAGCCGCAGCACCACACAACCCAACTATTTGCAACCCGAGCTACATAGGACAAGTTCTCGCATACCATGGTCGTTGCACCACTTCTAGGGCCACTGCCCAACATACTATCCAACCATCCACTCTAGGACACATTGACTAAGCCAACCATCCTGCCGCCCAGTTAACTCGGGATCGCCACCCAAGCCATGCAAAACAACAACTGTACCCCTAGAGCTATCGCGACATTGCTTTTCCAGGCCGCCACCTTGGCACACATCAATCACCCGAGGCCGCCACACCGATATCCACCAACCCTGATGCAAAAAACCTCACAACGGCTATCAACCTAGTTCTCCAAAGAGATGCCCTAAGGTGGGAGGGACGAAAAAACTATCATAGCTCACTCCGGATAGACATCTAGAGCTTAAGTTTTCACCAAGAGAATCTAGGCTCATCTATAGGAGCTAGATTATCACGAAGATGCTTCCAAGGAGCAAGACAATGCCCACATGTTGCCATCTTCGACACCGACAAAGTCGGATCAAGGATTTTACCCGAAGCTCATCCCTCCACTTCCTAGACCAGAGCACCCAAGAGCGTCCTGACCCTCAGAGCTATGCATGTTGTGCATTAATCTTCTGCCTGCAAACACCAAAAACCACCACATAAGATGTCTCTCTAGCACATCATACGTGAAGAGAAGCAGAACATCGTCTCGGACCAAATCCACATTGTCGGGCCACCTCATAGGGCCCTCACCATGTTGAAGCACTAACCACAATCCCCCGTGCCACAATATGCAGTAGTAGCACATCCATGAGCATCTATGTTGATCACTATCTCCATGTTTCCTGCAGCCTACTAACGAGCACCATAGCAGTCTGCACGCCTCTGGCCATCACTAGTTCCACTGGGGCGAGCAAATCCACCTATCGCAAAAAAGGGGATCGAGATCCACCCCACCCCACCATGCCGCAGCACCGACATCACGTCTCAGCCATGGTGCCCATGGCCCTCAACCCCTAGTACGGTGGCACCCTCATCCACCAGCATGGCTACACCAATGCCACCACACTCCCGCAGTGACCGATCTCCATGTTGCAGCCATCACCCTCCTTATGTGAGCAATCACATTGCCGAATTGACTATATCACGCTGCTGTCGGCCGCTAGCGGGCTTCGCCTAGTGGCGGAGAGGGGAAGAGAGCGAGCGAGGGATGGCGGCGGAGCTATATTTTTCTGCTCGAGCCGCTCTTGGCGAGAGACGCGGGGGGGGGGGGCAGTGGTGGAAGAGAGGTTTCACCTAGGAGGTCTAAGATAAGGAGCATGGCGACACATGAATCATGACTTAATACGATCAACATGAACTTGGAGCTAGCCTGCTAACTCCAAGTTCGTGACCATCGTGTTTGGTCATGCACAATGCAAGTTCTTAGAGACATAAATTTTAAAGTAAACTATTTTTTGGTTCGCCAAAAAGACTACTTTAGCACTCATACTTATGTTTATAGTAGGGTTGCAGAATTAAACATATGCACTATACAAATAAGTATAAGTATTTAATAGAAAATCAATTTATTTTTGTAGGTCTAACTTGTAATGTAGTACTGTGTAAACATATCATGATTTTACCTTGTTCTAGTACAAAGAGTAAATCCAAATATTGGAGGAATAACTTTCCGTTTCATCATAGAACCTAACAAGATTGTAATTACAAAATTCCAAAGGCTAAACTTGGAACAATATCCAATGCAAAAATACAAACATGATCATTACACTAGCAATAACCATATTGAATCAACTATATAAAAAATAAATATATATTCGATTGCCTCCCAACAAGCGCTTTTTAATGCCTTTTAGCTAGGCATGATATAATGATCACATTTTTTCATAATTCAATTCTTTAGTGTAGCAATGTCATTTCTTAGGAGGATTTCCTATGGCCTTCTTAATCATAACACTTCTAGGTATGAAATCAAGAATCTTAGTGTTACAGATAGGGTCCCTTACTATTTTAATAAAAGTAGAATGCATACTCATCATTATCAAATCTCCTTTCTCCTTAATAGGCGATGCATCAAAATTGGGCTGACAAATCTTAGGCATGTAGGAAAATTAATATTTTTATTTATAGATGTTTCTTCTTTAGTTTCTATAGAAAAAAAAGTTGATCCCAAGACATCTGTACCCTCTTCTAATTTGTCTATTATAGCGGGATTTTATTCTGCTCTAACAGTACGAGTTTCCTTCTCCAATTATCTCACCATACTTAAAGCTCGCCCTACCGAGGACCCCAACTTAGTAATGTTGTTATCAATCCTTTTATCAATTTCCTCTAACTTTTGAGTATTTGATATATTATTTTCTACAAAGTCCAATTTGCATAAGATGCTCCATAGTTATTTCAGTGTTAGTAACTTTTATTGGTGGGGCTCCCACTAGATTTTCCATAGCATTAAAAGCATCTAAGGTATGACTACTCAAGAAATTCCCTCCTATTACGGTATAGAACAAACCTATACCAAGTAGTAATGCCAACATAGAAATTCCTAAGAAGTATCATGGTAGATTGCTTACGAGTGCACCTATTTTGAGCATCGCGTATTCTGTACCAAGCATACTTTAAACTCTCTCCACCTCTTTGTTTTAAATTAAGCACTTCTAGCTTAGGTGTGATAACTGCAAGTGAAGCACTAGCCACGATAACAAGTTAGAGCAAAACCAGCCTATAGAGATATTTTTCGTATTTTTGAAGATTTTTTTAGCAAGCAAAGATGCAAGAAAAACAAAAGATAAAAGTAACTAGGTATGAAGCATAACAAGAATGTGATGTGATAATGTGAAGGACCTGCTTGTTTGTAGAAGTATTCCCCAAAAATGGCGACATAAATCTTTCTTGCTCTCCCATAAGAGTGGTTGGGTATCCGCAAAGTGTAAGGGTGATGTAACCTAGAAATAAGTATTTCCCTTGATTAGAGAACCAAGGTTTATCAAACCGGAAGGATTCTACCAATGTTAGACTGTATTTACATGTGTATATTGTAACATTGTATACCACCTCATTATATATATATGTGATAGGCCACCCCTAGAGGGTTGTGCCGGTTCCCCCCAAAGCCTATTGTCTTACATGGTATCACGCTAGGTTACGTCCGCTTCCGCCTAAAAACCCTAAACCGCCGCCACCGCCGCCGCCGCCGCCGCCACCGCCGCCGCCGCCGCGCCCGCGTCGCCGTCGCCCGACTGCTATGACGTCCGCCGCTGCGTCCGGCTCCACCGCCACCGGTTTTTTGCCGGCCTCCCTCGCGGCACTTCTCTCGAGGCCGCTGGATGCCGCCTCCCTTCAGGCGCCGATCGGGACACGGAGCGTCGGCTCCCTCTTCGCGCTCCCGCCGGCTGCTACTTCGCCCGGGCAGGCGCTTGTGGCCCACACCGCCGCCGCCCCGTCAACCGCGGCTGTCGCGCCCTCGGCCACTGCGCCGCTGGTGGCGGAGGACGTCGCGCTGGCAGGTTTCGCAGCGTCAACCGCGGCCATCGCGCCCTCTGTCACCGCGCCGGCTGCCCCTCTGACTGTCTCCACGGTGGTCTCACCTCAGCCAGTCTCCTTGATGGGATCGCAGCCGCCGCCGCCGTTTCACTTCGGCCATCTAATCACCATCAAGTTGTCGTCGGACAATTACATCTTCTGGCGCACGCAGGTTCTTCCGGTTCTTGGGAGTCACTATCTGCTTGGCTATGTCGACGGCTCTCTCCCTTGCCCTCCTGCGCTGGTTGACAGTGTGCACGGTCCGGTCTATAATCCGTCTCACCGTGTCTGGACAGGGCAGGATCAGGCGAACCTCTCCTCCATCCAGGGGTCGCTCTCTCCGGCCGTTGCTGGGCTTGTTGTCTTCGCCAAGACGTCCCACGAGGCATGGACTATTCTTGAGCGCTCGTTTGCGGCACAGTCGCAGGCTCGTGTATCTGGGCTCCGTCGCCAACTTGGGGAGTGTCAGAAGCTTGACTCCACCGCCACTGAGTTCTACAACAAAGTCAAGAGTCTCGCCGACACGCTGGCCTCCATTGGACAGCCCCTCACCGACTCCGAGTTCAACTCGTTTATTGTCAATGGTCTTGATGAGGAGTATGACGCCCTAGTCGAGATCATCAATGAGAGGGGCAACTCCACGCCCATGCCAGCACACGAGGTCTTTTCACGCCTCCTGCTTACTGAGCAACGAGTCGAGACGCGCCGATCCAGGGGCAACGGCGCCCTCTCGGCAAACGCCGCCACCAAGGGTGGTCGCTCCTCTGCTTCATCCAGGGCTCCTTCGGGGCAGTCACCACCACCCGCCTCGGCCCCTCCTCCTACTGCGACGCTACCAGGGGCTGGCGGTCCACGTGTGTGCCAGCTTTGTGGTCGCGATGGGCACTGGGCCTCGAAGTGTCACAAGCGCTTCCAGCGGGGTTTTCTTGGTCTCGGCAATGACGGGAAGGATACACGCAACTTTGCTCGTCAGGTCGCCATGGCTGATCGTCCGCCGCCGCAGAAGCCACAGGGACACACTCAGTCCTACTCCATTGATCCCCACTGGTACATGGACTCTGGGGCGACAGAGCACCTGACCAGTGAGATGGGGAAGCTTCACACTCGTGAAGCCTACCATGGCTCCGACAAGATCCACACCGCCAATGGAGCAGGTATGCACATCTCTCATATTGGTCAAGCATCACTTCTCACTAGACATGCCAATAGGAGTCTTCAACTTCACAATGTTCTTCGAGTTCCATCTGTGACACGTAATCTTCTTTCAGTTCCTAAACTCACTCGTGATAATAATGTGCTTTGTGAATTTCATCCTTTTGATCTTTTTATTAAGGATCGGGGCACGAGGGACATTCTTCTTAGTGGGCGGCTCTGCCAAGGTCTCTATCGTCTGGAGCATCCTGGCGTCGCTCGCGTCTTCAGTGGAGTTCGGGTATCTCCGTCACAGTGGCATACTCGTCTTGGTCACCCGGCCACACCTATTGTCCGGCATGTTTTGCGTCGTCATGAGCTTCCTAGTGTGTCTAGTAATAAAGATGTAGCAGTGTTTGATGCTTGTCAGCAGGGGAAGAGTCATCAACTTCCTTTTTCGGAGTCCAGTCGTGAGGTGAAACATCCTTTAGAACTTGTGTTTTCAGATGTATGGGGTCCTGCTCAGACTTCTGTTAGTGGTCATAATTACTATATCAGTTTTGTTGATGCTTACAGCCGCTTTACCTGGCTTTATCTTATCAAACGTAAATCTGATGTGTTTGACATTTTTGTTCAGTTCCAAAAACATGTTGAACGCCTTCTCAAGCACAAAATTGTTCATGTTCAGTCGGACTGGGGTGGCGAGTATCGCAACCTCAACTCCTTCTTTCAGTCGCTTGGGATCACTCACCGTTTAGCATGTCCACATACACATCAGCAGAATGGTTCAGTAGAACGTAAGCATCGTCACATTGTTGAAGCTGGTCTGACTCTTTTGGCCCATGCATCTGTTTCGTTTCGTTTTTGGAGTGATGCTTTCACCACTGCATGTTTTCTCATCAATCGTACTCCCACTCGTGTTTTGAATATGAAGACTCCCATTGAAGTTCTCCTTAATGAACAACCGGACTACACCTTTCTCAAGGTGTTTGGGTGTGCTTGCTGGCCCCATCTCCGTCCATATAACAAGCGTAAGCTCGAGTTTCGTTCCAAGAAGTGTGTTTTTCTTGGTTATAGCTCTCTTCATAAAGGATACAAATGTCTTCATGTGCCCACTAATCGTGTCTACATCTCTCGGGATGTTGTGTTTGATGAGCATGTTTTTCCCTTTGCCAAACTCCCTGTGTCCACTACCGAGCCACCTGTCATGCATTCATCCTCTGTTGCTTCTGACCAATTTGATGATGTTGCATATTCTCCTCTATTGTTGCCTAACCATGGTGCAGGCACTGGTCGTGGGGCTCGTTTGGAGATTCTGGAAGTGCCATCTTCCTCTTCGTCGCCATCGCCTTCATCCTCGGCACCTTCTGTTGTGCATGAGGAGCACATGGCGCCCCTGCATGGCCTCGGTTTCCGTGCTCATGCACGGCCGATCGACGTCCTGGCCCGGTCGCCTCTGGCTTCTGGGCTGCCTTCGCCATCGTCGCGCCCTGCAACCCCGCCGACTGGGCCGGCCTCCTCGGTCCCCGTCTCGCCCAGGGCGTCGGGGAAGTCAACACCAGGCCTGGCCTCGCCCGCCCCTGCCTCGCCCAGGGTGTCTGGGCCCTTCTCACCAGAGCCGGCCTCGCCTGCTCTCGCCTCGCCAAGGCCGTCTGGGCCGGTGTCACCGGAGCTGGCCTCGCACACTCTCGGTTCGCCCATGGCCTCTGAGCCCCTGTCGTCGGGCCAGTCTTCGCCATGCAGCCCGGAGTCGTCTGTCCTGAGCTCGCCTGAGGTGATTCCTGCATCTCCGGCGACCGTCACGTCTCCGTCACCTTCGCCTCCACCGGCTCCTGCTCCTGCTCTACGTCCACATACGCGCAGTCGGAGTGGCATTTTTCAGCCTAAGCAACATCACGATGGCACAGTTGCTTGGTTAGCGGCGTGCATGTCTGCTGCTCTCGCAGATCCATCCTTTGAGCCACGCACGTATCAAGATGCTATGTGCATTCCTCATTGGAGAGAGGCCATGGAGCAGGAGTATCAAGCGCTTCTTCGCAATCAGACATGGACTCTTGTTCCTCCACAATCACGGGTAAATGTCATTGATTCCAAATGGGTTTTCAAAGTGAAGAGGCATTCTGATGGGTCCATTGAGCGCTATAAGGCTCGTCTGGTTGCTCGTGATTTTCGACAGCGTTTTGGACTTGAGTATGAAGACACCTTCAGTCCAGTGGTCAAGCCTACTACCATCAGACTTCTTCTCTCTCTGGCTATTACTCGAGGTTGGTTTCTTCGTCAGCTTGATGTTCAAAATGCTTTTCTTCATGGTGTCATGGCGGAGGAGGTTTACATGCGCCAGCCTCCGGGTTTCTCTGATCCGGATCGCCCTGATCATCTCTGTCGTCTGTCCAAGGAAATTTATGGTCTGAAGCAGGCTCCTCGTGCTTGGCATGCTCGTCTTGCAATGGCTCTTCGTGCTCATGGTTTTGCATCATCAACTGCTGACTCCTCATTGTTTCTTCTTCAAAGGCCTGAGGTTACTATGTACTTGTTGGTCTATGTAGATGATATCATTTTGGTCACCTCCTCTCAGTCGGCTGCTACTGCGCTTGTTCGCTCACTTGGTGCTGATTTTGCGGTCAAGGACCTTGGGAAGCTTCATTACTTTCTTGGTGTGGAGGTTACTTCTCGTGCTGCTGGCCTTGCTATGACGCAGAAGAAGTACTCTCTAGATTTGTTGCAGCGAGCTGGGATGCTTAAGTGCAAACCGACGACTACACCCATATCTACCACTGATAAGCTCAATGCTGTTGATGGTGTGCTTCTTTCTTCTTCTGATGCTTAAGTACAGGAGTATTGTTGGTGGGCTCCAGTACTTGACGATCACGCGACCAGACATTTCCTATGCTGTTAACCGAGTCTGCCAGTATCTGCAGTCACCCCGTGACACTCATTGGTCTGCTGTTAAGCGGATTTTGCGCTATATTCGTTTCACGGTGGCTCATGGTTTGCATATTCGGCCGTCTGACTCTGGTTGTCTTTCAGCATATTCTGATGCAGACTGGGCTGGCAATCCGGATGACAGGCGATCCACGGGGGGTTATGCTGTCTTCTTTGGCTCTAACCTGATTGCCTGGAGTGCTCGGAAACAGGCTACTGTCTCGCGTAGCAGTACTGAGGCTGAGTATAAGGCTGTGGCCAATGCCACATCAGAGATCATCTGGGTACAGTCCTTGCTTCAGGAGTTAAGTATACCCCAATCACAGCCTCCTGTTCTTTGGTGTGATAACATCGGTGCTACATACCTTTCTGCAAATCCGGTATTCCATGCCCGAACGAAACACATTGAAGTTGACTATCACTTTGTGCGTGAACGTGTCTCTCAGAAGCAACTACAGATCAAGTTTATTTCTTCCACGGATCAACTTGCTGACATCTTCACCAAGCCATTGCCTTTGCCACAGTTTGAGACTTGCAGGCGCAATCTTACCCTTGTAGATTCATTAGAAAGTGGCTAAGATTGAGGGAGGGTGTTAGACTGTATTTACATGTGTATATTGTAACGTTGTATACCACCTCATTATATATATATGTGATAGGCCACCCCTAGAGGGTTGTGCCGGTTCCCCCCAAAGCCTATTGTCTTACAGCCAACAAAGCCACTCATACCTTTTTGGACAAGGGGAATATATGAATATTGCGGAGATATCAATTACACCCAGCCTCTACACCAACAAAATGTCGCAAATACAATCAAGATGCACACATCCTGAAAATAAAAGAAAAAAGGAACTAAAAACAAAGGCCCCACCGGAGTGATAAACTCCTCTCAGCAGCAGCACTCAAACCACCACAAAAGACAACACCTGGAAAACAAGAAAGGTCTCCATAATTGACGCCTCCAAGAAGGGAACAATGCACTGTTGGGTATATGCCCTAGAGGCAATAATAAATTAGTTATTATCATATTTCCTTGTTCATGATAAAGGTTTATTATTCATGCTAGAATTGTATTCTTGGGAAACTTAAATACGTGTGTGGATACATAAACAAGTACCATGTCCCTAGTGAGCCTCTACTAGACTAGCTCATTGATCAAAGACTGTTAAGGTTTCCTAACCATAGACATGAGTTCTCATTTGATAATGGGATCATATGATTAGGATAATGATGTGATGGACAAGACCCAACTGTAAGCTTAGCATTTGATCGTATCACTTGAGTTTATTGATATTGCTTTCTTCATGTCAAATATCTATTCCTAAGACCATGAGATCATGCAACTCCCCGGATACCAGAGGAATACCTTGTGTGCTATCAAACTTCACTTCATAACTGGGTGATGATAAACATGATCTATAGGTATCTCTGAAGGTGTCTGTTGGGTTGGCATGGATCGAGACTGGGATTTGTCACTCAGTGTGACGAAGAGATAGCTGGCCCTCTCAGTAATACAACATCATAAAGAGATTGCAAGGAATGTGCCAAATGAGTTAGTCATGAGATCTTGTATTAAAAAACGAGTAAAGAGACTTTCTAGTAACGAGATTGAACTAGGTATGGAGATACCGATGATGGAATCTCGGGCAAGTAATATATTGCCGGACAAAGGGAATTGCATACGGGATTAACCGAATCCTTGACATCGTGGTTCAACCGATCAAAGATCTTAGTGGAATATGTAGGAACAAATATGGGCATCCAGGTCCTGCTATTGTTTATTGACGAGAGAGGTGTCTCGGTCATGACTACATGATTCCCGAACCCGTAGGGTCGCACGCTTAACATTCAATGACGATAGAGTAGTATTGGGATATTTGATGATTGGTAACTGATTGTTGTTCGGAGTCCCAGATGAGATCCCGGATGTCACGAGGAGTCCCGAAATGGTTGAGAGGTAAATATTTATATATGGGAAGTCATATTTTGGGTTTCGGAAAAGGTACAGTTTTTTTAGTATTGTATCGGGAAGCTTCCAGAAGGTTCCGGTGGATTCCGGAGGGGCCTGGATGTCCACAAGTGGGTCCACTACATCCCAAGGGCTGGCATGTGATGTGGGGAGGCACCCTGGCCTTATTTGACTAGGTGCACCAGTCCTAAAAAACCCATGTGGTTAGGGAAGAGAAAAAAGGGTAGTCCTAGTAGGAATAGGATTGAACTTGGAGTCTAGGACCTCTCCCCCTTGGCGCTAACTCCTATTAGGAGTAGGGCTGGGCTCCTAGCCCTCCCACACATATAAATATAGGGGAGGGGTGCATCAGGGCACCACAACACATTGGCCTTGGCCGCTGCCCCGTCTCTCCTTCCCGGCATAGTTCTCGTCCATGTTTTTTCGCTTAGCGAAGTTCTGCTGTTATTACGACTCCATCACCATCATCACCACCACGCCATTGTGCTAGTTGTGATCCCGTCTACTTCTCCGCCTTCTCTTGATGGATCAGGGAGGAGAGGACGTCATTGAGATACACGTGTGCTAAACTCGGAGGTGCCGTCCGTTCGGCATTAGATCAGTTGGATCATGATCAGATCGCGAGTACGACTACATCAACCACGTTATATACGCTTCCACTTTTGGTCTACAAGGGTACTTAGACACATTCTCCCCTCTCATTGCTATGCTTATCCTAGATAAATCTTGGGTGTTCATAGGAATTTTTTTGATTTTCATGATTCGTTCCCCAACATGCACAAGCGTCGTTGTTACTCGATCCGAGATCTTAGGTTTTCACCCTGGAGAAAGTCTGAGCTCTCAAAAGAGCACCTTCAGCAAGGATGTTGCGAGGCACAACCAATGAAGGTCAGACCTTATGTTTTCACCCTGAAAGTCACGGCTCGATACTCGAGGAGCACCACCAGAAATGAAGTCCCCCCGTCTTGCCGCCCCCACTTGTCAATGATACTCCTAAAAGTTATCAAACACTAGGCTAATAGGTACCATGTCTAGAGTGGATGGGAAGTCCCGCAAGCCAATTTCGAGCACAAACCTGTCAAGCAAAGCCTCCATCGCCACCAAGGCCCCCTCTGCCATTACTGGTCCTCCAATCTCACCCACCACGACCTTCTCCATCACTGTCTACACCATGAAAATCGAGATTCCAACATGTCCGATGATGTCAACATACAACAGAGCTTCGCGCCACGACCTCATGAAGCCGTGCAGAATGATATGATGCACATGACCAGATTCTATCCGATCCAGATATCCAGAGGCATTGCGCCAAATCATGAAGATCTCCAGCAGTAGTCCCAGAACACGTCGACGGCCAGATCAAGGAGGACCGATCACGCAGATCGTTGCCACGATGCGAGAAGACTAATAGGACTGCCACCTTTATTTGCAGGCCAGCAGGCCCCCATGCCTCCGCCCGCCGGCTCCCAACAGGACCGGCCGCCCAATCACCCCACCAACAGCATGGCCGGCAGCGGAGAAGGCAGTCAAGTCATGATCTGCTATAGCTCACCGCCTCCTGGACGATTGCCGCCACCACCACACAAGCGTGCAGTATGAAGCAACCGCCACCACCGCACTGCCAGCCACATCACCGTCGCTCTATAGGCTCTCCTAGGCCCATCCCAGAGTGAGGCTACACCAACCATGGAGTCCCAGATGTAGATCATCGGATCCTGCCCTCCCTTTCTAGCGCCTCAGAGTAGACGTCGCCACCTGAGCATACGCCACCGTAGAAGAGCTGGGTCTGCCACCGTCACGATGGGGGATATCCTCGCCGTCGCCAAGGAAGGGGATCCTTGCCATCCCCACACGGACTTTGCCCTGTGGCGACCGATGGCAGCGACATGGGAGGGGGAGGGGGGAGGTCGGAGAAGGGTGGTCAACAATGACTATTGGGTATGGCCGAGTCACCTGGGCGTTGGCGACGCAGACACATTCGTAACCGGTATGTGACTAGCCATGCCCAGTCACTCGTACCTACACACACATAACAAAACAAAGTCATCCCCATCTCGTCAATAAGATTGTCAAGCTTCTTGTGTTACTAGGTATAAGATTAAATTGCAAGTGATAATGATAGGTTGGTAGATACATAAAATGGTACAACAAAGATTCTTTTTTGAGTTTTCAGTAATGGAGAATAGAACTAGTGGGACCATAGGTTCACTAGTGGCATCTCTCTAAAGCATACTAGTGTGGTGTGGTGAACAAATTATAGTTGGGAAGCATTGAATTGCAATATATTTATATGTATGATTATGATCATTCATGGTATAATCTAATATATGCATTACATACGTGACAAGTAGACCATTATGCAACTGCATCTACCACTAATGCTCCACTCAAAGACCGATCGATATGCAGCATGCATCACGAAGTATTAAGTTTACAAGAAATAGATCATTGCAATAAGCAGGATGACATAATGTAGACATTAAAATATCAATAAATATGGCGATACACTGTCATTTTATCCTTAGTGGCAACAATACAGTATGTGTCTTGTCCCTTTCTGTCGTTGGGATATAGAACACCACAAGATTAGAGCCCAAAACAAAGCACCACTCCCTATGAAGATAAACCTATCGAATTTGGCCAAAGAAAATAGATATATCAGAGAGCATGCAGAGCTATTTAATTATACAACAAGAAAACCTCAAACGATTTAATTGAATTCAGTGAACAATTTGATCATAAAGGGACAATTCATCATATCCCAACAAACACATCCATGAATTATGTTAGGTTGACCCCGATCACGTGAGGCAGCTCACGGTAACTTCGTATTGAAGATCAGAGAGAGAGAGAGAGAGAGAGAGAGAGAGAGAGAGAGAGAGAGAGAGAGAAAGAGAGAGAGACCCTAAATCTTAAATGAACTACTCATACATGGTCATGGAGGCAGCAAGGTGGATGAAGAAAGCCTATGATAATTGATTCCACCTTCGGGAGAGAATCAGAATAGGCCTTTGATGTTTGCTTGAACTACGTTGGTATTTCCCCAAAGAGGAAGGGATGATGCAGCACATCAACAGTAGGTATTTACCTCAGTGATGAGAACAAGGTTATCGAACCAGTAGGAGAACCACACAACACCACGTAAGAAGCTCCTGCACACAAAGAACAAATACTTGCAACTCGACGTAAGAGAGGGGTGTCAATCCCTCACAGGTAAAAAGATAGGTAAAATTGTGGTAGATTTGATAAATAGATCTTGCGGGAACGCGAGATAAAAAATTACAAAAATTCCAGCAAGGTATTTTTGTATTTTTGGTCTAATAGATTTGAAAATAATAGCAAGTAAAATAGATCACGAAGGCAAATATATTAAAGAAGAGACCCAGGGGCCGTAGGTTTCACTAGTGGATTCTCTCGAGAAAAATAGCAAACGGTGGGAAAACAATTACTGTTGGGCAATTGATAGAACTTCAAATAATTATGCCGATTCCTGCCTGCATCCACTACTATATAGGCATCACGTCCAAGATTAGTAGACCGACTCCTGCCTGCATCCACTACTATTACTCCACACATCGACCGCTATCTAGCATGCATCTAGTGTATTAACTTCATGGAAAAACGGAGTAATGCAATAAGAACGATGACATGATGTAGACAAGATCTATTTATGTAGAAATAGACCCCATCTTGTTATCCTTAATAGCAACAATACATACGTGTGGTTTCCCCTTTTGTCACTAGGATCAAGCACCGTAAGATCAAACCCATCACAAAGCACCTCTTCCCATTGCAAGATAAATAGATCAAGTTGGCCAAGAAAACCAAATATCGGAGAAGAAATACGAGGCTATAGGCAATCATGCATATAAGAGATCAAGAGCAGACTTACATAACTTTCATGTCACAATACTTATGCCTTTTCTCTCTTATTTTATAAGGTTTACACGAAAACCGGCAGCTGGAATTCTGGGCCGGAAGAGGAGCAAATATTAGAGACCTATTTTGCACAACTCCAAAAGTCCTGAAACTCCACGAAAGTCAGTTTTGGAATATATTAAAAATATTGGGTGAAGAAAGCACCAGAGGGGGGGGGCACCCACCAGCCACGAGGGTGGAGGGCGCGCCCTACCCCCTGGGCGTGCCCCCTGCCTCGTGGGCCACCTGGCAGGCCCCCGACGCCCATCTTATCCTATATGGTGTATTTTTCCCTGGAAAAAATCATAAGGAAGCTTTCGGGACGAAGCGCTGCCATCTCGAGGCGGAACCTGGGCAGGACCAATCTAGGGCTCCGGTGGAGCTGTTCTGCCGGGGAAACATCCCTCTAGGAGGGGGAAATGGTCACCATCGTCATCACCATCAATCCTCTCACAGAGAGGGAGTCAATATCCATCAACATCTTCACCAGCACCATCTCCTATCAAACCCTAGTTCATCTCTTGTATCTGATCTTTGTCTCAAAACCACAGATTGGTACATGTGGGTTGCTAGTAGTGTTGATTACTCCTTGTAGTTGATGCTAGTTGGTTTATTCGGTGGAAGATCATATGTTCAGATCCTTAATTCATATTAATATCCCTCTAATTATGAAAATGAATATGATTTGTGAGTAGTTACGTTTGTTCCTAAGGACATGGGAGAAGTCTTGTTACAAGTAATCATGTGAATTTGGTATTCGTTCGATAATTTGACAAGATGTATGTTGTCTCTCCTCGAGTGGTGTTATGTGAACATCGACTACATGAAACTTCACCATGATTTGGGCCTAGGGGAAGGCATTGGAAGTAATAAGTAGATGATGGGTTGCTAGAGTGACAGAAGCTTAAAACCTAGTTTATGCGTTGCTTTGTAAGGGGCTGATTTGGATCCATATGTTTCATGTTATGGTTAGATTTACCTTAATTCTTCTTTCATAGTTGTGAATGCTTGCGAGAGGGGTTAATCATAAGTGGGATGCTTGTACAAGGAAGGGCAGTACCCAAGCACCGGTCCACCCACATATCAAATTATCAAAGTAACGAACGTGAATCATATGAGTATGATAAAAGCTAGGTTGACAGTAATTCCCATGCGTCCTCGGAAGCGCTTTGCTTTATATAAGAGTTTGTCCAGGCTTGTCCTTTGCTACAAAAAGGATTGATACACCTTGCTGCACCTTGGTTACTCTTGTTACTTGTTACCCATTACGAATTACCTTATCACAAAACTATCTGTTACCGATAATTTCAGTGCTTGCAAAGAATACCTTACTGAAAACCGATTGTCATTTCCTTCTGCTCCTCGTTGCGTTCGACACTCTTACTTATCGAAAGGATTACGATAGACCCCCTTTACTTGTGGGTCATCAGTGCCCCCCTCGGGGCGCCCCTCTAGTACTTCTTCGACCCATCTTGTGTCTTCTGGTCCATTAAAAATCCACAAAAAGTTTTGCTGCATTTGGACTCTGTTTGCTATTGATTTCCTCTGATGTAAAAAACAAGCAGAAAACAACAACTCGCACTGGGCACTATGTCAATAGGTTAGTACCAAAAAATGATTATAAAATGATTGTAAAGCATCCAAGCATGATAATATAACAACATGTAACAATCAAAGATTGTAGATACGTTGGAGACGTATCAGCATCCCCAAGCTTAATTCCTGCTCGTCCTCGAGTAGGTAAATGATAAAAATAGAATTTTTGATGTGGAATGCTGCCTAACATGTTCATCACATATTCTTTTATTTCTAGCATGGACATTTGGAGTTTTATATGGTTCAAAGCAATAGTCTAGTTTTGACATGAATACTTTAATACTCAAGCATATCAACAAGCAACCATGTCTTTCAAAATATCAACACTAAAGCAAGTTATCCCTAGCCCATTATGCTCAACCATTGATCATGAACACACTCGAATACTAGATATACCCAATGCTCAAGTACGATCATAGTGCCCCTTAGTTGGTGCTTTATACGAGAAGATGGAGCCCCAAGTAAAAATAAAAATCTCATAAAGTAAAAGAAAGGCCTTTCATAGAGGGAAGTAGGGATTTGTAGAGGTGCTAGAGCTCAAAGAAAAAATTGAGAGATAAGTACATTTTGGGAGGCATACTTCTCCCACCAACCAAAATGACTTGGAGTTCCCAACACTTTCCGTGCTAGATATATCATAGGCGGTTTCGAAATAGAAAATAAATTTTATTCCTTTTTCCACCATACTTTCACTTTCCATGGCCAACCGTATCCACGTGTGCCCTCCATACCAACACTTTCCCTGGAATTTATTATTAGACAACATAAAGTAAATTCATTTTTCATTTCATGACTGGGCATCCCTAATACCTTTGCCGTACTCTCGTGCAATGACAAGCGAATAAACACTCATCGTGAGAATAACACATCTAGCATGGAAAACATCGGCCACCCATCACCGCCTCGTGAGTGGTACAAGCACACAAAAGATAAATTTATTTTGAAAATTAGAGATGGCACATACAAATTTGCTTAGAACAGCACGGAAATACCACATATAGGTAGATATAGTGGACTCATATGGCAAAACTGGTTTAAAGGGTTTTGGATGCACAAGTAGCAATCATACTTAGTGCAAATGAAGGCTAGCAGAAAGATTGAGAAGCGTCCAACCAAGAAACGAAAAATATCGTAAGTGAGCATTAAGCATAGCAACACCGAATAATGCACCAGAAGTAGGATGTAATTTCAATGCATAACTATTAACTTTCGTGCTTGCATTGGGAATCACAAACCTTAACACCAATATTCTTACTAAAGCATAATTACTCATCAACATGACTCACATATCATATTGTCATATCTCAAAACCATTACAAAGAACCAAGTTTATTTTGTCCAATGATCTTCATGAAAGTTTTTATTATATCTTCCTTGGATATCTATCACTTTGAAACTAATTTCATATGTTGCTTTTGATAAGCTCAAACAAATATAAGTGAAGAATATGAGCATAGAATTTCTTTCTCTCAAAATAATTTAAGTAAAGCAAGAGAGCATTTCTTAAAAAATAACAAAGCACACCGTGCTAAAAAAGATATAAGTGAAGCACTAGAGCAATTCCAAGGCTCTAAAAATTTAAGAGAAGAATAGGAGCAATCATAGCATAATTTTTGGCTCTCTCGAAAAGTTGTGTCCAGCAAGGATTCAAGACTTAAAACACAAAGCAAAACAAGCAAAGACTCATATCATACAAGACGCTCCAAGAAAAACTCATAATATGTGATGAGTAAAAATATAGCTCCAAGTAAAATACCGATGGTTGTTAGAAGAAAGAGGGGATGCCACTCGGGGGCATCCCCAAGCTTAGTTGCTTGCTACTTCTTGAATATTATCCTGGGGTGCCTCGGGCATCCCCAAGATTAGCCTTTTGCTAATCCTTATTCCTTCATCCATCGTAATATCACCCAAAACTTGAAAACTTCAATCACACAAAACTCAATAAAACCTTCGTTGAGATCCGTTAGTATAAGAAAGCAAACCACTACTATAAGTACTGTTGCAAACCCATTAATATTTTACTTTTGCATTATATCTACTTTATTCAACTTTTCTATGGCAAAAACTCTTCAAACAAAACCATATAATCATCAAAACAAGCACACAACGCAAAGAAAACAGAATCTGTCAAAACAGAACAGTCTGTAGCAATCTGGAAACTTTGAATACTTCTGTAACTCCAAAAATTCTGAATAATTAGGACAACATGAGAATTTTTTTATTAATCTTATGAAAAAAGAATCAACTCAAAATTACTCTTATTTTAAGAATGGGGATTATTTTCGTGAGTGCAAAAGTTTCTATTTTTCAGCTAGATCAAATCAACTCTCACCCAAATCATCCCAAAGGTCTTGCTTGGCACAAACACTAATTTAAACCACAAAAACACATCTAATCAGAGGCATAATTGTGAATTTTATTGAAAACAACAAGAAAACCAAAAGGCAAATAGATACAAGTTGGGTTGCCTCCCAACAAGCGCTATCATTTTACGCCCCTAGCTAGGCATAATGTGAAGGATCTAAGTGTTGTCATTTTTGGTTCTAGATCCATACGATGCCCTCATGATTGATTCATATGGTGTCCTAATTCCTGTTCTAGGTAAGTGATCCATACCCTTCCTTAGCGGAAATTGAAATTTAATATTGCCTTCTATCATATCAATCACGACACCGATAATACGTTAAAATGGTCTACGAAGTATAATTGGGCAAGATGGACTGCAATCAATATCAAGAACAATGAAATCTATGGGCACATAATTCCTATTTTCAAGAATAAGAACATCATTAATTCTTCCCATAGGCTTTTTAATAGTAGAATCTGTCAAGTGCAAATTTAAAGAGCATTCTTCAATATGGGTAAGACTAAGCACATCACATAAAGATTTCGGAATTGTAGAAACACTAGCACCCAAGTCACATAAAGCAGAACATTCATAATTTTTAATCTTGACTTTGATGGTAGGTTCCCATTCATCATATAATTTTCTAGGAATTGAAACTTCTAATTCTAACTTTTCTTCAAAAGATTTCATCATAGCATCAACAATATGTTTAGTAAAAGCTTTATTTTGTACATAAGCATGGGATGAATTTATCATGGATTGCAACAAATAAATACAATAAACCAAAGAGCAACTATAATAATTAAAGTCTTTGTAATCCAAAATAGTGGGCACATCACTGGTTAAAGTTTTGACCTCTTCAAACCCACTTTTATCCATTTTCTCAACAAGATTTTCACCCTCCGAATTATCGAGATGCCTTCTAGCTAAACTTGACTCTTCTCTAGTCCCTTTTACATCAATCTTAATTTTACTAAACAAAGAATCAATAAAAGAAGCGCCAATCATTTTAAGATCTTCATCACTTTTATAAAAGCAATCACTAGAAAACGCTTTTTTCTAAAAATTATCTTTTAGCTCTAAGCATAGTGTTTCTTCTCTTAATTTCATCCATAGAAACATAAAGAGCTTTAATTGATTCTTCAACCTTAGGCACAAATTTTTTAATCTTGAGAGTTTCTACATCATGAGAAATTTTATCAATACTTCTAGACATATCGTCAACTTTATTCAGCTTTTCATCTATCGTAGCATTGAAAACCTTTTGAGTATTGATAAATTCTTTAATATTATTCTCAAGATTAGAGGTGTTTCTATTACTATTATAAGAAGGATTGCCATAGGACTACCATAATTATTAGAGGAATTACTAGGAAAAGGCCTAGGATTAAAATTACCTCTATAAGCATTGTTATTGACATTGTTTCACGAGATAAAATTCACATCTATGGCATTACTATTTTTCTCAATCAAAGTAGACAAAGGCACATCACTAAAATTAATAGGAGCACTTTTATCAACAACCAACTTCATAAGAGCATCAACCTTTTCACTCAAAGAATTTATTTCTTTTGCCGAATTGATTTTTTTACTAATAGGAGCAATTTCAGTATGCCATTGTGAATAATTTGCCATGATATTGTCTAGCAATTTAGTAGCTTCACCCAAAGTAATTTCCATAAAAGTACCCCCCACGTCTGAATCTAAAAGATTATGAGAAACAAAATTCAACCCCGCATAAAAAAATTGTATGATCATCCAAAGATTTAACCCATGAGTTGGGCAATTCCTTAGCATAAATTTCATCATTTCCCAAGATTGTGCAACATGCTCATGTTCAAGTGTCTTGAAATTCATGATTTGGGTTCTAAGGGAAATGATTTTTGCGGGCGGAAAATACTTAGTAATAAAAGCATCCTTGCATTTATTCCAAGAATTGATACTATTGCGAGGCAAAGAAGAAAACCAAATTTTTCGGCAATCTCACAAAGAAAACAAAAAATATTTCAACTTCACAACATCATTGTCCACATCTTTTTCCTTTTGCATATCGCATAATTCCACGAATGTGTTAAGATGGGACGCGGCATCCTCATTAACAGTACCGGAAAATTTATCTTACATACCAAGATTCAGCAAAGCAGTATTAATATCACAAGACTCCACATTAGTGGTGGGAGGAGTAATCGGAGTGCTAATAAAATCATTGTTGTTGGTATTTCAGAAATCACACAAACTAGTGTTCTCTTGAGTCATTCTGACTACACAACAAGATTCACTCAGAAACAGATCTGACGGGAAAACGGCGAATGAAAAAGTGGGCGAATAAAATGACATTTTATACTGAAGTGGGGGAGAGGAAAACGAGAGGAAAATGGCAAATAATGTAAACTTGAAGAGATGAGGTTTGTGATTAGGAACCTGGTTGATGTTGATGATGTCTCCCCGGCAACGGCGCTAGAAATTCCTTTTGATGTTTGCTTGAACTACGTCGGTATTTTCCCAAAGAGGAAGGGATGATGCAGCACAACAACGGTAGGTATTTCCCTCAGTGATGAGACCAAGGTTATCGAACCAGTAGGAGAACCACACGACACCACGTAAGTAGCTACTACACACAAAGAACAAATACTTGCAACCCGACGTAAGATAAGGGTTGTCAATCCCTCACGGGTAAAAAGATAGGTAAAATTGTAGTAGATTGGATAAATAGATCTCGCGGGAACGTGAGATAAAATAAATTACTAAAAATTGCAGCAAGGTATTTTTTTATTTTTGGTTTAATAGATCTGGAAATAAAAGCAAATAAAAATAGATCGTGAAGGAAAATATATTAAAGAAGAGACCCCGGGGCCGTAGGTTTCACTAGTGGCTTCTCTCGAGAAAAATAGCATACGCTGGGAAAACAATTACTGTTTGGCAATTGATAGAACTTCAAATAATCATGACGATATCCAGGCAATGATCATTATATAGGCATCACGTCTAAGATTAGTAGACCCACTCCTGCCTGCATCTACTACTATTATTCCACACATTGACCGCTATCCGGCATGCATCTAGTGTATTAAGTTCATGGAAAAATGGAGTAATGCAATAAGAACGATGACATGATGTAGACAAGATCTATTTATGTAGAAATAGACCCCCATCTTGTTATCCTTAACAGCAACGATACATGTGTGTCGTTTCCCCTTCTGTCACTGGGATCAAGCACCGTAAGATCGAACCCATCACAAAGCACCTCTTCCCATTGTAAGATAAATAGATCAAGTTGGCCAAACAAAACCCAAATATTGGAGAAGAAATACGAGGCTATAAGAAATCATGCATATAAGAGATCATGAGAAGACTTAAATAACTTTCATGGATAAAAACATAGATCTGATCATAAACTCAAAGTTCATCGGATCCCAACAAACACACCGCAAAAGAGTTACATCATATGGATCTCCAAGAGACCATTGTATTGAGAATCAAATGAGAGAGAGGAAGCCATGTAGCTACTAACTACAGACCCGTAGGTGTAATGAACTAATCAAGCATCATCGGAGAGGCACCAATGGACATGATGAACCCCTCTGTGATGGTGTCTAGATTGGATCTAGTGTTTCTGGAACTTGCGGCGGCTGGAATTGATTTTTGCCGACTCCCCTAGGGTTTCTGGAATATTGGGGTATTTATAGAGCAAAGAGGCGGTGCGGGAGGCCACCGAGCTGGGCATAACCCACCTGGGCGCGCCTGGGCCCCCAGGCACGCCCTAGTGGGTTGTAACCCCCTTGAGGCGCCCCTCTGGTACTTCTTTGACCCATCTTGTGTCTTCTACTTCAGAAAAAATCCACAAAAAGTTTTGTTGAGTTTGGACTCCGTTTGGTATTAATTTCATGTGATGTAAAAAACAAGCAGAAAATAGCAATTGCCACTGGGCACTATGTCAATAGGTTAGTACCAAATAATGATATAAAATGATTGTAAAACATCAAATAATGATAATATCACAGCATTGAACAACCATTTTTCTCCCTACACTTCGCTCAAATGATAAGGGTGTTCCTAAATTATAGATACGTTGGAGACGTATCAGCCTCCAGATTGGATCTCCTCGGAATAGAAGCTTGCGTACCGAGGATTTCTTGATTTATGGGATCTATAGGTTGAAGAATGGGCCTAAGGTTGTGCTTATGGGCCCCACGTTGCCATGGGGCGTGCCGCCATGGTGTGCGGGGGTCGTGTGGGTCCCCTGGCCTCCCTCCATTGCTTTCTGAAATCTTAATTCCCGAAAAAATGCATGTTAAGTCCTCATGGTTTGTTGACCTCCATAGATATTGATTTTCTATAAAGTTAAAAGCATGTAGAAAACAACAACTAGCATTACGCACTGAATTAATATGTTAGTCCAGAAAAATAATATAAATTGGTATAAGAAGTACATATAAGTGATAATATAGTAGCATGAAACAATAAAAAATTATAGATATGTTTCAGACGTATAAGTCCTCCAACATCACATTGTTTGCATATAACCTTCGCTAATCCAAATTTCTGCACTAAGCAGAAATACCGTGTGTGCACCGAAAAATCCTGAGCCAAGTTTATTACACAAGTGTCAATCAAGTTTATTACCTACCTATAATTGAATAATACCTTCAATTAAGTTGACCTTGGTGCAAATAAAAAATGTCCTTAAATATATATATATATATATATATATATATATGAACATTTATTGAAAAGGAAATAAGCATGTTCACATCCATTAAATTTTCAGACATCCAACTTCAAAAGTGCATGACAACTTCTGCCTCCCTATGTGAAGGGCCTATCTTTTACTTTTATTGTTGGGTCAACTTCTAATTCCAACCTCATTATTCTCCACTTGGCAAACATTTCTATGTTGGAAAGATCCAGACACATATATCCATTTGAATATATATGATAATGATTCATTAGTTGAAATTATCCCCGAGATAAGTAAATTGCATAATTAAGCATTGTTGAACCTCTTATCTTCCTTTGTGTCCAATGGAAACTGTTTGTTCCAAATATATGCTCTTGAGTGCTAATAGTCATCTAGGGACTAAATGATAGTTGAGAATGTAACGTTTGCTAATCAAAGCTCTTGCATAGACTCGTTTGAAAAAATAAGGATGAGTTGTAATTGCTTAATAACTAAGAACATAGTTTCTTGGACTCACGAGACTTTATTTGTTAAACCTTAACATGTGAATTGATCATTACTTGTTTATGAGAAGTTTGATGATAGAAGATTGTTGTTTAGTATATATAAAGATGTTAGTAAATGTGATGTTGTCATGTACATACTTTATGCACATAATTTCTTATTACCGGCACATATCTCCATAAACTTGGGGTCATGTTTACTGAACTTGAAATTTGCTTGGGGACAAGCGGAGTCTAAGCTTGGGGGAGCTGATAAGTTCATTTTGCATCACTGTTTCCTATTATAATTCATCCTATTACAATGGTACATTTCACATTATGATACAATTTTAATAACTTTTCTGTCTTCAAATTCAAGGTATACACAAAGAGGGAAATTGGCAGTCAGCTGGAAATCTGCACCTAATTTACAATAGAAGAAAAAACAATTTTCCGGAGCAAAAATACATGGGATTTTTGTGAATTGTATCCATAAAATATGAAGATTGGAGACCAAAGATGGGACAAGGGGAGCCACCAGGGCCCCAGATGACCATGTCACGCACGTCACCCCTAGCTGCGTGGGGAGGCCGTTTGAAGGCATGTCCGCTCCTTTCCCGATACCCTTTGGCAATAAATTCAAAAATGACCTAGAAAAAATACAAAAAAATATTGGGACTTTCCGCCGCTGTGTGAGGTGGAACCGAGGTGGATAACTTTTGCTCTCTAGCAAAGCGATTTTGTAGGGGAAACTTCCCTCCATGAGGGAGGAATCAAAGTCATCATCATCACCAACCCTCCGTTCATCCTTGGGATCATAATCTCCATCAACATCTTCACCAACACCATATCATCTCCAACCCTCGCTTTGTTCAATCTGTAAAGCCATAGCCTCAGATTGATTGTTGGGGATGCTTATATGTGTTGATTACAACTTGTAGTTGATGCTCAAGATTTTTATTGGTGAAAGATTTTATGTTCTGATTTTTGTCCATATATTATACCCACTGATTATGATCCATATGTCATGTGAGTAGATCCATTAGTTCTTGAGGACATGGAGAAGTCTTGTTGCTAATAATCATGTGAAGTTGAATATCATTTATCTTTTTGATGTTATGGTGCGTTTTTCTTCCTCTAGTGGTGCTATGTGAACGTCGACTACGTGACAGTTCCCCATCTTTAGATCCAGGGAAAGACATTGTGGAATTAGTTTGATATGATGGGTTGCGGGAGCGCTAGAAACCTAAAACCCAGTTTATGAACTGTTTCGCAAGGGTCTAACTTGGATCACGAAGTTTAATGCCATGGTTAGATTTATCTTAATTATCTTTGTTTCATTTGCGGATGGTTACATGGAGGGTAGAATCATAAGTAGATGTTTTTTCAAGTAAGAGCAATACCTTAGCTCCGGTCCACCCACACAACACTTATCAAAACAATGAACGATAACTTAATGGAACTTTGTCAAAACAATTTTAAAAAATTCCCTTGTGTCCTCAAGAGAACTTTAGTCACTATAAGAAACTCAACCGACTTTTCCTTAGCATACATATGGACTAGGACACTTTTTGCACTCTATTCTTTTTCTTAATATTTACATTTTTATAGAGTATCTTGCTATCAAACAACCTATCAAATTATCTTTACAACTTTTACAGTGAAACCTTGCTAAGAACTACATATCAATTCCTTCTACTCCTTATTAGGTTCTACACTCTTACTTATCAAAAAGGCTATGATAGATCATTATCGTACCAGCCAAGGGATCATATCTTCTAGCACACATCACTTGATAATAGGAATACCAAACCACTCATGTATTACATGTACATGCTCAAAAGGTTTGATTATTACAACAATAGTGAGGCGGTGGAAAGGACAAACTTAGTGCATCATATTCTATACATTATTTAGACATAACAAGCCTCAATAGAGTAGTAGAATCTAAGCAAAAGCAGAAGCATAAATAGTAGCGAGACTCCTAACTCGAAGGGATACTCCTAGGACACATCCTAGTTGGTGAACTCAATGATATCTTCACATGAATAGGGATCATCCTCTTGATCTGGCCAAATCAACAAGTCAGGTGAGTACATTGAATATACTTGCAAGAAAACAAAACCCAAGTAAACAAGATGCAAGTTGAATCCTAGTAGATCAACAAAACCACAAAAACACCAAGTTTAGAATAAAGGTAATGCACAAAAAAGAAAAACAAGTATGACCAACCAGATCAAGTGATATGGGGCATAACTTAGTGCATAACTTAACCAACAAGCCGGTATCAACATGACATAACATAACCTGCAAGCTATGAACAACCTAAATTAAGTAACATATCACCAAAAATTGATACCATTGTGATAACACAAGTTTGGCCTTCATCACGAACATAATTAGACTCACAAGCCAGAATCAAAATAAGGTAAAGGAAAGCAACAATTGTGTCAGGAATTCATAGATACCACAGATTCATGGGACCAAAGTAAGGTGTAAATAAAAGTAACCCCTAAAAAATGCCGTTAGACCCTTAGAACCACTAGAACCAACATAAGTAATAAGATAATTGTAACGACAGTTATACAAGTTCACGTGATCACCAATATAAACACAATCATCTCCATCTCTTTTGTCTGTGATATTGTGCACGGAAACGAGATAATGGTATAGTGATACGCAAATGAGCAAAGACGAGGTCGATACCCCACAAGAAGCATTTGTAAATAAGATCACCAAATGTGTTCCTCACTAAACAAGAAGCAAAAGTGCCGCTCCCACCACTTTCCGGTACAACTTAGGGTGGAGATTTTTTACTTTCAGGTCTTGTACATCTCAAGTTTGGCTTAGATCGAAAGTTGACTTACCCAGCTCCGTCCATTCCGTGGACACGGCTACTCAAATAACTTTTCAAAGCCATACACTATACCAATGCAACAAAACATTTTTGCGAAGATGCGTCGCCAATATAGTCCATAAGATTAGAGTCTCCCATTATAATACCAAAAAGGACTCTAACCTTACAGAGATAGAGAGGTAATTAGGAGAGAGAGGGAGGGAGAGAGAGACTGGTTCTTATCAGCCTTTTCATGATATCAAATGCTCCCTCATGATTCTATCAAGCATTCAACTTGACCGATCAAGTACCTCCACAAGTCCCCACTTGCTCCATAGGTATAACTTAGTAAGAAAATGTGTCGTAAGAACCTTTTAGGATCTCCCAACAAACCACATGGTTGTACTAAATAAAAATTGGTTTTGTGGCACTTGTGACTTGATCAAGCCGATAGAGATTTAGAGCTTAACACACTGAAAACGTAACAAAATACTACCAGCAACACAATATCACAACGTCAAGTAAAAATGCTCAACAAGAAAACATGCTCATCATATCAAGTAGATCATCAATATTTGATAACATAACTATAGCAACAAAATTCTCATAATAAAACCATACAAAGCCAACATATGAAATGCTCCTGTTTTAGTATGAAAAGTTTCCCAATCTTTATTCAGAGATGTAAGCATAAGAAGCAAGTAACAATTCATTTATTTTCTCAAGCATTTAAATAAAACAATGATATGCATTTTACACATGGCATAGACCATGAAAAATCTAAGACCCATCACATGGCATAGGAAGCAAGGGTTTAAGAAGCTTTTCTTCACTAGAGGGTTGTAGGGTAGTCTTGGTCACCAACAAGATTAAATCCTCTAGAAAATATTTATAAATATTTTCTCTTTAATAAGAATAATTCCCAAAAAGGCAAAACAGAAACATAAAGTGCAACAAATTCTACCTAACATTCGTCTCGAAAGAGAATTTCAATACAAACCATCTCCTAAAAGAATCGATTCATTTGGAGTTAAAATGTGCAACTTATGGTCACTCAAAGTTTGGTTAAAATTTAGCTATTTAAATTTAAGAAAAAAATAACTAAACTAGGTAGATGTCGAAAGCATAAACCTGGGATACACTTTTAGTGAAACAATAAGCACAGGAGAGTTATAACCTATGGGTTTCTAATAGGTGGGGTCAGCTGAGTTTAACCTTCTCCTTTGACTTGCTGACCATGAAATTTTGCTTGGACTTTTGTTGACTAACCATGTAGGACTAGGTGTGACACTCAGGTATAACTATATATCCCCCCAACATGTTATGAGGCTCAACATTGCCTGAGGGTTAATCGTCCACTCTATCAAAGATTGGTGACATACCATGTGAGGTGCAAATTTGCCTAGAAGGAGAGTTATGGCCTCCCTAACCATGTTCATTTGTTGGACCATTTGGAATGAAAGGAATGCTTGAGTCTTCCACAACAAGTTTGCACACCACTAATTAGTCTTGACATCATCAAATAGGAGACAAAACTTTGGATGATTGCGCGAGCAAAACATTTCAGAGATATCACGCAGAAGAGTATAATTATTTTGGTATAGCTCTTATTTTTTTGTAACAATTTTATAACCCTTTCGAATTAATGAACGTGATAAATCTTGTTTTTTTCTCAAAGTGTGAATTTTATTAGATTAAAATGGAGCATCAAGAGGATACAAATACAATGATCACACACTCGGCGTCTGCACAACTATGATGGACACAACCAACAACAAGACTCACATACACAAAAACATGTATGTATATAGCAAAGTCATATAAGACCAAAGCTACTTGGAGAGAGGAAAGAAACAAAAAATTATTGGATCCATGTTTGACAAACTACATCAATGACTATATCCGGACCAACCATCTCATGACAGGATGACAAGGCTTTTCAATAGCAAAGCCTTCAGCAAAGGAGCGACGCTCAAGCGCTGTAGTCACCGAATCCAACCACCCAGGGCTAGAATCTAGATTTTCACCCTGAAGAACCAATCCGAGCATATCTGAGTAATGCCTTTAATAAGGTAATGGCATAAAAAATGCCATTGCTAGTTATAACCAACTCAAGTCATACATAGGCTTTCATCTCGGAGCTCGAGATCGGATTCTCGATTAGCACCACCATCAATGTCACTGATGTGTTGTTTCCACCACTTTTCCATGGTCTGAGAAGCTATACGTGATATGTATCCGTCCCCGCTGCACAACCACCCCTCTATGTCAAGCCATAGTCCATAGTTTGCATCTTGCTGCCGAAGTCAACCACCAGATCTGGAGGGAGGAACCCTCACAAAGACCTTCCGGTGGTCACCATAATCCGCAGCATGGCCGCCGCCATAGGCTGGAGTGGTCACCTCAACGGGTAAATCTGGGTGACAGACTGGCCACTCTGGCGACCGCACCCAAGACTAGTTGGACCAGGACGGCGGGTATCACCACACATTTCAACAACAACAACCACCCCAGAAGGAGTCGGCCAACATCGGTGGTTAGACCCACCGTCCTGTGCCTTGCTACGCCTGACCAGAACAGCTACCAGGCGAGGCGCCCATAACAAGAGACGGAGGAGCAGAGTACGACCATTAGTGCAATCGAAGCCGGGATCCGCCGCCACACCCACGACCTTGATGACCACATCCATATCAGCTAGGGAAGGAAGGGCCTAGAAGCAGGAGTCCTGCCGCCACCGATCACCGATCGTAGCTTTGCCCGAATGGCACCTGCCGGCAACAGCGAGGGGGAAAGGGGCTGAGGAGGGGCCTAGAGCAGCGGTAGCGATGAGTCGCCTGAGTCGCTCGATGAGATGACACGTGGGCCCTAGATGTGTTTTTCCTTTCCAACCGATGGCTCGGTACGGGGTAAATCTTATGCATCGATTAAACACACTTGTAGAAATTAAACAGAGATAAATGATATAGTGTAGAGCTCTATACTAAATTAGATTGAGAATTACAAGTTTTTAGTAATCGCAGCGTATTGGAGTGATGGAGGATTTTTCGGGGTAGCTTTACGGGTAGAATTGTAGGTTTCCCCATGACGTACCTAGGTCTTCCGATCACCATTTCCAGGCTGCGTATAGTTCACCTGCAGTTCGTCCTAGATTGGGTTTGTCGGATTTCGGGTTCCGACAGACCCTTGAGGTTCAAACTCTGGGGTGCGCACGAAGATCTTTCCCCTACCAACTCGCGTCTCGAAGGCTCGCAAGGAATCTAAGCTAGTGTCGGGGGTTGGGTGCGACATATGCCAAAGGATGGCTTATCATTGTGGGAGCGAGTAGAACGTCGCCGGTGCCAGGAAACGGGAGTAGGCGAAGGCATGCACGCCGGCGAATCTTACCCAGCTTCCGGGCTCTCCGGGGAGATAACACCCCTACTGCTGCTCTGCGGGGTCTCCGCATGATCACTAAGGCGTAGTGACTACAAGGTTGCTCCTAGAGCTGTATTCTGGAGGTAGAAGGAGGCAAGGCTAGCCTTCTTCTTCCTATATGAACTGGTCTAAGGCTAATGGATGCGAACCCTTTGCATGGGTGCCCCGGGGGGTTTATATAGGCCTACCCCCCGGGGATACAATAGTAATCCGGCTGGGCGCGGGTCCCAGCCATCTGTCTCACAGGCCGCCGTCTTCTCCGCCGACTGATGGGGCCCGCCGACTCATGGGCCCCGCCGGCGAGTCCGGCACTGTAGCAGTGCCTCTGATGACGCAGGCTTGGTCATTGGGTCGTGGCAACAGTGCCGCCGTCTATCGGGCGATCACTGTCGTTACTCCCCATCTTGTCTGGTTAATGGTGCATGGGACCCGTGAGAGGGGTTGGCCGACTCCGGGGAGCCGACTCCCACGGGGCCGCCTTCGGGGCGTACCCGCCGTCTTCTAGCTCTCACTGACTGGCGGGTCCGCCGTCTCTGAGCTGTATAGGTAAGCCATCGTGGCCACAGTGCGCCGCGCACTGTGGCCGAGGTCGGGTCTAGCGTGGCTACAGTGCCGGGCCACGCCGGAGATCTCCGGCGGTACGGCACACTGTAGCCACGCCGGCTCCTCGCAAGCAGGAGGTGACGGCCACACCGTGGTCGTACCCGCAATGAGTGTAGAGTCGCGGGCCGACTCTCTACAGCCGGCTCCTCTGGAAGTCGCCAGCCATGAGTCGGCCCATCTGGGAGTCGGCATCTGAGACTCGGTTCATCAAGGAGTCGTCATCTGAGACTCGGTTCATCTGGGAGTCGTCATCTGAGACTCGGTTCATCTAGGAGTCGGCATTTGAGACTTGGTTCATCTGGGAGTCGGCATCTGAGACTCGGTTCATCTGGGAGTCGGTATCTGAGACTCGGCTTTGAGGGGCGCGGCCTGCCCCGATGTCTTGAAAGGTTCTGGGGCTCGGGTCAGCCTACCCATGGCCCATTACTCTGACAGTAGTCCCCGAAGCTGGTGAGGCTCCGAGAGTGACTCGCTGGGGGGCCTCAACAGTTTCATTCTTCCGGTGGTCGAATCTGGGCTTTGTTTACCGTCTTCCTCTGGGCCAACTATCCGTAGTCGGATTCGTAGAGGGTCGTCTTGCTCTATGGACAGCTCGAAAGTCGTGGCGGGAGACCAGGCGGTGTGCGTGATACACTTCCCTGCTGCCGCCCACTGCGGCCCTATCACGCGGCGCCATGCGGCAGGGACAGTCTGCCATCCCACACGCGTGATGGGACGGGCTGTCAGGCGGGGCCCGCCACTACCGCGCCTCCGCACGCGAACGGATCCGGTGCGGCCGCGCGAACGGTTAGGCTTCCCACGCCGTTACTGCGTGCAGTAACTTCGTGGGGTAAATCGTGGGGTGGCGTGGGGCTCTGGGCGCAGTTAATCCCACGCCCGCCCCCTCAGCTTCTCAGCCTCCAAGGCTATAAGTAGGGGGGAGTGGAGCGGCATAGCACGCGCGCCCATCTCCCTCGACCCCCGCTTCCTCTTCCTTCCTCTCTCCCTCTTGCCGTCGGCGAGCAGAACCACACCGCACCAGCCAGCGATGAGCTCCTCCTCTGCCGCCGCGGCTCCGGCCGTGCGTTCTGGCACGTGGGACGGCTCGGAGGTCGACGACGACCTCATTGAATTCCTCCGCAAGACGCGTCGGCTCCCCGGCGCACACCTCGTGCGAGCCCGCACCGCGCCAGTGAAGGAGATATCGCCGGTGCCGGAGGAGGGCGAGCGGGTCATCTTCCGCTCGCACCTCATGCGCGGCCTAGGGCTGCCGGCGAGCGGCTTCTTCCGCTCCTTCTTGGAGTTTCACAGCCTCCAGCCGCACCACCTCACTCCGAACACGGTGGTGCTGCTCTCCGCCTTTGCCACTCTGTGCGAAGGTTTCCTTGGCATTCTCCCCACCATCAAGCTGTGGGGGGAATTCTTCTCTTCTAAGCTTGGCACGCACGTCGCCGGCGTGCCGGCTCAATGCGGTGCCTTCATCGCGATGCGGCGCTCAACGGCCGACAACCCCTTCCCTTCCATCTCGCTGATCAAGTAGGTGAGGATGTGGCAATGCTCATACTTTTACGTGAAGAACCTCGCCCCCAACGGCGACTGGGTCAATCTTCCGGCTTACGAAGCCGGCCCCCAAGCTGGGAGGCTCCCCAGCTGGTCTCATCGGGTCAAGACGCTGACTCCCGCCGGAGCCGCCGCCGTAGCGCAACTCCGAGTCTTGACGCAGTCGGAGGGCCTCGTCGGGTCCGACTTGCTGGCCGCCTTCGTGGCGCGCCGAGTTCTCCCGCTCCAAGGTCGGCCTCACCTGATCTGTCAGATGAGCGGCCTCCGCGACCCGAGTCGGATGAGCACCAAGGAGATGCCCCGCGCGGAGGTGGCAAACATGGTGAATCATATCGCGAACTGCGAGTTCGGGGAGGACTGGCAGTTCGGCAAGGAGCCGTACTCGCGCGACAACCCCCCACCAGTGGTAAGTCGCATCTCCTTATTGCTTTGTCTTCTTTGCGGCCGAATCCGGTTTCTAATTCTCGTTGGTTTCTTCTGAACTAGAACCCCCTCATGCAGCCTGCAGTCGGCGCCACGAGACAGCCCCGCGAGTTTGTCTCCGATCGTGCGGACAGCGACGTCGACGACCCCGACTTGGGGGCGGCGGCGATGGAAGCCGACGCCGAAGGCGGGGGACGAGGAGCAGTAGGCGGCTTCAGGCCCTCAGCCACCTTCGCCGACTGGCCTGACGACGACGCCGAAGGGGAAATCGCCCCGCGCCACCAGCCGAGGGTCGGCTCGTCGGGCGCCGGCTCCTCCGCCGGCCTGGCTGGCCAAGGCGGCGCGAAGAGGCGTCACACCGGGCCGAGTGCACCCGGCGGCAAATTGAAGAAGTTCAAGGGGGCGGCCGCCGCGACCAAACGGGAGGAGGCGGCCGCGAAGGCCAACCGCTTCCATAGGGAAGTGAGAAGGTCGCCGCTAGTCTCTGCGTAAGTCTTTACGCTTTTTTATTTTCCTTCGGTGAATCTTGTCCGTGTCTTCTTTTATACTCCTCCCATTCTTCTTTAGGGCCCCTCTTTCCCTTGAGAGAGTCGCCGTCCCCTCCGTCATGGGGTCGGCAGAGACGTCGGCCAATACTCGGTGGATCGACCCCGCCACCGACCTCCGGGAGGCGACGGAGCGAAACGCGCGGGAGAAGCGCAACGAGGAGGAGGCCTACCGTCTGGAGAAGGCGGAGACCGAGAAGGCGGCCGCCTCCGCCCAGAAGAAGCTGGAGGATGCCGAAGCCGCCCTTGCGGCGAGTCGGCGAGCCGAGGAGGCCGCGCGTCGCCGATCGGCGATGCTCGTCCCCCCACTGTCCTCTCCGCCGCCGCCTCCAGAGTTCACGGGGCAGACCGGAGAGGCCGGCACCGAGAACCCCGTCGTGGAGAAGGAGAGCGGCGAGGCCTCCATGTCGGACACTCTCGTGCCGGCACCGCTGCCTCCGCCGCCGTCTGGGAGACTGCACGGCAAACAGCCAGCGGGTCCGCCGGAGTCGCCGACCGCGGACGAGTCCGAGGCGAGGCTGCTTCTCCAAGTCACCTCGCCGGTGCGCCGCCGTCTTGAGAGGGTGACCTCGGCGCCGCGACCTCGGGAGACCGGCGCCGCCAGCTCGGCAGCCCTAGAAGCTGAGGCAACAAGCGCCGCGCCCATCGGGTGGTTGCACGGAGGCGGCACTGGGCTGCTGAATCAAGCACTTCTGGACGTTCAGGCGAAGCTGCGCGCTGAAGGCGACGCCCTTCAAACTTGCACCAGGGCGCATCTGGCAGCGCGGACAGCCGTCTGAGTACGTTTCCATCTTCTTTTTGATTCTTGTTTTTCTCTGTGGGGGCGCGCCAGTGCACCCACAGGGTGTAGTCCCCGAGTTTCGGGCCGGCTGCTGAGCAGGCGGCTCGGAACTCCCTTTGGCAAGTTCCAACTACTTATTTTGTCTGACAACGTTGTTTGCAGGAGTATCACAACCTCCACGCCACTGCCTTCAATCGCAATGTTGAGGAGTTGAGCAAGCGGACTGCCGACTTGACGGAAAGCCGGAGTAAGTTCTTTCCCTCTTGTTTGCGGGGGCGCGCTGGCGCACCTGCGGGCTGTAGTCCCCGAGATTCGGGCCGACTGCTGAGCAGTCGGGCCGGATCTTTCCGGCGATCTTCTTTCCTGACGACTTCGTCGTTTCCTTTTTTGTTCTTCTTTCTACGCGGGGGCGCGCTGGCGCACCCGCGGGCTGTAGTCCCCGAGATTCGAGCCGACTGCTGAGCAGTCGGGCCGGATCTTCCCGGCGCCCTTCTTTGCTTGACGACTTATTTGTCTCTTTCTTTCGTGTTTTAGGGGCCAACGCTACTCTTTAGGGGCATCTGGGTGAAGTTAACACCGCCTTGCGCGCCAAGGGGGAGGAGTATAGCAAACTCGCAGCGGAGCGCGATCTGCTTACTGTGCAGCTGGCCGAGCACAAGGAGCTGCCCAAGAAGGCGCAGGACGAGGCCGAGAAGAAGGAGGCCGCTCTCCTGGCCGAGTTCGAGAGAGAACGCTCCTCCTGGACCGACAGGGAGGCGATGCTGACTTCCGGCTTCCACGAGATTGAGGATATCGTCGATGGTGAGCTTTCTTTCTTTGAATTTCCGACTATGTGTCAGGCTGACTTCTGATTTTTCGACTTGCTTCTTTTTTGTCTTGGCAGACTTCTTCCCTGGCCACTCGCAGGCAGTCCCTCTGGCCATCGAGGCTGATCATGAGGCGCGAAGGGCAAACGGTGAGGTGATTGCCGCCAACGCTCCCTTGACCGTCGATGAGCAGCTTCTGAGCATCGAGGCCCGTCTTCGTCCAGCCCACCGGCGGATGCGCCGGCTTCAGCGTGCCGGCGCCCAGGCGGTTGCCGCTCTATGGCCAGACATGCCAGCTCTGCGCACCGCCTGTCGGACCGCCGACTGGCTGGAAGTCGCCGCTGGCCGTCTTGAAGCTTGGAAGGGTTCCTCGGCCTGGGCCGGAGCGCGTCGGGCCTTGGAGTTCGTCAAGGCGTGGTATCCGGGGCTGGACCTGGACCGTATGGCCGCGTTCCGGTCAGAGGCCCAGGCCGAGCTGGAGGCTGTGGAAGGCACCCTTGTCAAGCGTGCAGCGGCCATCACCGAGTACACGGACACCAGTGTCTTCGTCCCTGAGCGGGCTGAAGGCGGCGAGGAAGTGCCGCCAGAGTGGTTCGGGATGAACCCGGAGTATGGCGAGGACTCGGCGGAGGTGATTGACTCCAGCATCGGGGAAGAAGGCGAGGCGGAGGACGAAGGCGAGACGGAGGTGCCAGAAGGCGGAGTGGGCGACCAGCCTCAGCTCGACCGCGCCTCTAGCAACGAGCCGCGTCCGACCGGGCCAACTGCCGCTGGCGGCGATCAAGCCGAGACTGCCCAGCCGACTGCCCCGGCGCCTGACACCGCCATCTCCTCCGACCCTCCGAACCCGTCTGCTGCTCCTTAGGCTGCCTTCTGGCTTTATTTATCTATTCTAGAAGGTCTTTGATGAACTTGTTAATTTGCACAATTCCACCCTCGGGGTGTAATTTAAACTTCTGTCTGAAGATTTGGCCAATGGGCCTATGCTTATGTAAATATTAATCCGAGTCCTATCTTTCCTTGCTCATTGCTCCTTTGGCTTTTTCCTTTGCCGCCTTCCCCTAGTTGCCGCTTTGCTAGCCGGCAGATTGCTCTGCGAACTGCCGCTGGGCCAAATGCCTGGCTAATTTGGGGAAAGCAAGTACTTGCCTTTCTTTGGAGTTTATTTAACAAGTTGGATAGAAAGCAGTGAGCCGAATACTCGCGAGTCGGCTTGTAAGAAAGGGGGGCTGGAAGCCGGCTTAAGCTATGTTGATGTTTTGGGTCCTTAGCCATTTTTTGCGTGGACGCCCATTCATCCTTACTCCTGCTTACCAAACAGTCGCTCTGCGAGCTGCGGCTTCTAGCAAGAGACGGCTTAGGCGCCGCACACTACTTGTCCGACTTCAGGAAACATTTCATAGCGCCAGACGGCGAGTCCCCAGGCCGACTAGTCGAACCCGGCGCCAAGCGGCATAGCAAGAAGTAGCATACTTGAAGGCATAATTCTTATCATACAGATAATCAAAAGGGGCAGTCCCCGAGCTCGTCTCGGGGGGCCCGAAGTCTCGGTACTTTAATACAAAGGGGTAGTGTGATACATACTGAATCAACTGTAAAACCTTCGGAGGAGGTTTGCATTCCATGGTCGTTCCGCCTCTTTGCCGGAATCGTCTCTCTTGCGAGCTTGGGGCTTCTGAGCATCAATCAGGTAGTAGGAGTCATTGCCCAACTCCTTGCTGACAATAAAGGGGCCTTCCCAAGGGGCCGACAGCTTGTGCTGGCCGGCTGTCCGCTGGATCAGTCGGAGCACAAGGTCGCCCTTTTGGAAAGATCTTGGCTTGACCTTCCTATTGTAGTATCGGCACAGGCTCTGTTGGTAGATGCCGGATCGACTGAGTGCCAACAGCTGGCCCTCTTCCAGCAGATCGACGCCGTCTTGACGTGCTTCTTCTGCTTCCTCCTCGGTGTACATGGTGACTCGCGGGGAGTCGAATTCTATGTCCGTCGGGATGACGGCTTCAGCACCGTAGACGAGGAAGAAAGGCGTGAAGTCGGTTGACTTGTTTGGAGTCGTGCGTAGACTCCAAAGGACGGCTGGCAGCTCCTCGAGCCAACAGCCGGCCGAGCGCTCCAGTGGTTCAACCAGGTGGGGCTTGATGCCGGATAGGATGAGGCCGTTCACTCGCTCTACCTGGCCGTTTGACTACGGATGGGCGACTGACGCTAAGTCCAGTCGGATGCCCTGTGTAGCGCAGAAACGGGCCAAGGCTCCTTTGGCAAAATTTGTGCCATTGTCGGTGATGATGCTATGTGGTATGCCGTACCGAGTCGTAATGTCGGCGATGAAGGTTATTGCAGTCGGACCATTCAATTTCTTGATGGGTTTTGCTTCTATCCACTTGGTGAACTTGTCCACTGCGACAAGTAGGTGAGTTAGGCCGCCTCGTGCCGTCTTGAATGGTCCCACCATGTCCAGGCCCCAAACCACAAAGGGACAGGCGATGGGAATGGTCTTGAGCTTCGAAGCCGGCTGGAGCGGCTTGGAACGGAACATCTGGCACCCTTTGCAGTTTTAGACTAATTCTTTGGCCTCTTCCAGGGCAGTCGGCCAGAAGAATCCGTGTCGGAAGGCTTTGGCGACGAGCGCCCTTGAAGCCGCATGGTGGCCACACTCGCCTTCATGGATGTCTCTGAGAATTTCTTGGCCTTGTTCTGCCTCGACACAACGTTGGTAGACACCAGTGACACTGCGCCTGACAAGCTCTCTGTTGACTATGGTATAGGTTGCCGCTCGGCGTTGCACTTGCCGAGCCAGGATTTCATCAGCTGGCAGCTCTCTGTTTACTAGGAACTTGAGGATGGGCTGGGCCCATGAGGGTGCTATTACTTCTTCGATTGCCACTATTGCGACTTGGACAAGGGTGGCTGGGCTGGGAGGCGGCGGGCTGGGATCCGCGGCCGCTTGCTGGGTCGATGAAGTCCCCGGGCCGACTGGAGCAGTCCCCGGGCCGAGTTCTGAAGTCCCCAGGCTGACTGTCGCAGTCCCCGGGCCGGGTTCTGAAGTCCCCAGGCCGGCTTTGACTGTGGTATTTTTGGAGCCGTCTGCTGGTGCTCTTGAGTCGGATCCGACTTCTTCGGGGGGAGCTGGCACAAAAATGGAGTCTGATTCTGGCGAAGGCTTGATAGACGGCTTGAGGAGGCGCTGAAGGGCGACGCCGGATGGTATTGCTTGACGGGTGGTGCCGACTCGTGCCAGGGCATCCGCTTGGTCATTGTCATTTCTTGGAATGTGAAGGAATTCACACCCCTCGAAATATCCACTGAGTTGTTGCACCAGGAAGCGGTAGCTCGCCATGTTTGCGTCTTTGGCGTCCCAGTCGCTAGATGACTGCTGGACCACCAAATCGGAGTCGCCGTAGCACAGGATCCGGTGGATGCCGAGTTCTTTGGCAAGCCGGAGCCCGTGAACGAGCGCCTCGTATTTGGCAACGTTGTTGGAGGCGGCGAAGTGGATCTGTAGTGCGTACTTGAGCTTGTCGCCTTTGGGGGAGGTGAGGACGACGCCGGCTCCCAGGCCGGTGCGCATCTTGGAGCCATCGAAGTGCACACGCCAATGGTTGGAGTCGGGTGCTGGCGGCAGGTACTGGGTCTCGGCCCAGTCGACAAGGCAGTCAGCCAGTGCTTGTGACTTGATGGCGGTGCGGGGCTGGTAGTAGATGGTGTAGGGAGCCAGATCTATGGCCCACTTGGCTACTCGGCCTAAAGCATCACGGCTTCCGATGATCTTGGCCAGTGGAGCGGTGCAAACCACAGTGATTGGATGTTCTTGAAAGTAAGGCTTCAACTTCTTGGTGGCGAAATGCACGCCGTAGCACATCTTCTGGTAGTGGGGGTAGTTCTGCTTGGAGGTCGACAGTACCTCACTCAGGTAATATACCGGTCTCTGGACAGGGAGCGCCTTGCCTTCCTCCTTGCGCTCAACTACGACAACTGTGCTGACTACCCGGCTGGTGGCGGCAATGTATAGGAGCATAGGCTCTCTGGGAGTCAAAGCCGCCAGCACAGGAGGAGTAGTCAACATCTTCTTTAGCTCGAGAAATGCTTCATCCGCCTTGTGGTTCCACTCAAAAAAGGTGGTCTTCTTCATCAGTTGGTACAAAGGGAGAGCCTTCTCGCCCAACCGACTGATGAATCGGCTGATGGAAGCCAGGCAGCCGGTGAATTTCTGCACATCTAACAGTCGGCGGGGGACTCCCATTCTCTCGATGGCTTTGATCTTTACAGGGTTGCACTCTATGCCGCGTTCAGAGACCAGGAAGCCAAGGAGCTGGCCAGCTGGCACTCCGAAGACGCACTTCTCCGGATTGAGCTTGATCTGGAATTGGCGCAGATTCTCAAAGGTTTCTTGGAGATCTTCCAATAGTGTTCCCCGCTTTTCCGTCTTCACTACCACATCATCCACGTAGACGTGGGCATTTCTGCCGAGTTGCTTGAGGAGGCACTTCTGCATGCAACGCTGAAAGGTGGCGCCGGCATTCCTTAAGCCGAACGTCATAGTCAAGTAGCAGAAGGCTCCAAACGGCGTGATGAAAGCAGTCTTCAGTCTGTCTGTCGGGTTCAGCTTGATCTGGTGATATCCTGAATATGCATCTAAGAAGCTCAACAGCTCGCATCCGGCTGTGGAGTCTATCACCTGGTACATTCTTGGCAGAGCAAATGGATCTTTGGGGCAAGCTTTGTTGAGGCTTGTGTAGTCGATACACATCCGCCACTGCTTGTTCTTCTTCAACACTAGGACCGGGTTCGCCAGCCATTCTAGAAAGAACACTTCCATAATGAAGCCGAACGCTAGGAGTCGGGCTATCTCTTCTCCAACAACTCTTCTTTTCTCTTCTGACAGGCGGCGCAAGGGCTGCCTGATGGGCTTCACATCAGATCGGACATGTAACTTGTGCTCAGCGAATTCTGTCGGTACACCTGGCATGTCTTTAGGGGACCATGCAAAGATGTCTCGATTCTCACGGAGGAAGTCGACGAGCTCGCCTTCCTATTTGCTGTCTAGGTTTGCACCTATGACAGCGTGCCTCTCCGGGTGCTCCGGGTCCAAAGGTATCCTCTTTGTTTCTTTAGCCGGCTTGAACGAACCATCAGCTTCCGACTCCTTGGGGTCGGGCGACATCTCTGGCTGCTTGCCGGCCATAGCCACAACCCGGTCAAGGAGCCGCCTTTCAGCTGCAATCACCAGGGACTCGACCAACCGACTGCTCTCGGCCGCGCAGGAGGACGACTTCCTGTAGTCGCCAGCCACGGTTAGAATCCCCTTTGAACTCGGCATCTTCATCTTGAGGTAGGCGTAGTGGGGAACCGCCATGAACTTGACTAAGGCAGGTCGGCCAAGCAGCGCCTGGTATGGGCTTTCAAGGTCCACCACTTCAAACTAGACTGGCTCTCGGCAAAAATGATCTTTGTCCCCGAAAAGGACGTCTATCTGGATCTTGCCGATCGGGGAGCAGGAAAGGCCAGGCACAATGCCGTGCAAAACAGTTCGGTTGCTTTGAAGCTGCTTCTGCTTGATTCCTAATTTTTCCATGGTATCCTTGTACAGGATGTTGATGTTGCTGCCTCCGTCTATCAACACTTGCGAGAAGCGAGCGGCCCGCCTATCAGTGGCCAAGGTTGCACTCAGAACCAGGGCGTCGGAGCCCGGATTCGGCATCACCTCTGGGTGATCCGCTCTGCTCCAACTGATAGGCTTCTCGGACCAATGCATAAACTCCGGAGTATCTAATGCTACTGCATTTACTTCTTGCTGCTGCAACCGTCTGCTGCATCGATCATCAGCCATACTGGTGAACACCACATAAGCTCCATGCTCTTCGGGGTATTCATCTTGTATGGCACCGACTGGCCTGGCCGCCAGCTGCTGGGGCGGCTGTGGAGGCGGCGGCCCAGCAGGCGGAGGAGGAAGGAGGCCGTCTACCTTGGCGATTCTGGTGAGCCAGTGGCATTTCCGGGTGGTATGGTTTGACGGCTTCGCGCCGCTGTGGAACTTGCAGGGACCATCCAAAGTCTGCTCATAAGAGAAGGCCGGCAACCAGTTGGACTTGCCACCCTTCCGCCGCTTCGCCAGAGGCTACCCCTCAGGCTGTTGGTCTTCGACTGTCGCGACCTGCCGACTGCTGGAAGTCGGCTATGGGGCCTTGCGCTTGTGATCATTCTGCTGTTGTCGCCGACTGGTATCTCCAGCCGGAGTTCTGGGAGCCTGAGGGGCCACTTTGCCAGTCGCATTAACTTGAATTTCTGTCTTCATGGAGGAGTCGGCGGTGGCATACTTGTCTGCAATGACCAGCAACTCATCGAGGGTCTCGGGCTCGTCGCAGAGGAGCCGGTGCTTGAGGAGGGTGCCTTCTCTGCACTCGGCAGTGAAGTACTCGATAGCCTGCACCTCGTGCACGCCCTCGCAGGAGTTCCGAAGCTCGCCCCATCGCGTGAGGTAGTCGCGTGTCGACTCGTCTTGGCCTTGCACGCACAAGGAGAGTTGTCGTGGCTTGGGAGGCCGCTTGTACGTGCTAGTGAAGTTGTGGATGAAAGCTTCGGTGAAGTCGACCCAACTGTTGATGCTGCGGGGCTTCAAACTGTTCAACCATGTCCGGGCCGTGCCTTGGAGCATTAGCGGAACGTACTACACGGCAACACGCTTGTTGCCGTTTGCTATGTTGACGGCTGTGGAGTAGTCAACTAGCCAATCTTCTGGCTTCACGGAGCCGGTGTATTTGGGTGTGTCTCGGGGGAGCGTGAAACCTTTGGGGAAGGGCTCATCTCGGATGCGGGGCCCAAAGCAGGGTGGACCCAGCTCATCCTCTTCTTCCAGCGCTAGGGATCGGTGGAGTCGGTCGATCCGGTGGCGAGCGTCGTTCTCTCCGACTCCTTCTCGACGGCCGAGGCGGTCAACGGGAGTCGGATGCTCGATAGGCGGTGGGGAGACTCGTCTTTCCCTTTGTGGTGGGGGAGGCAGGTAGTCGCCCTGCCGCTCCACTGCTCTTGGGCGGCCGTCTTGGTCGCGCTCGATGGTGATGCGAGTCCGACTGTGGCTGACAGCCGGATCCTTCTCTTTTCTTCCGTGGACTCCGCCAGTCGGCGTCCGAGACGTCGCGCCTTGATCTCGGCGGGGAGGTAAGTCGTCGTTCTGTCGCTGTGGCGCCTCCGTGCGACAGCCGGCTTCATTTTGTGCGGCAGCCGCTTTGAGGAGTCGCTGGACTCGCTCGGTCATTAGGCGGCGCTCTTCGCCTTCGAAGTTTTCCAGCTCGTCTGCTGCCGCCTGGGCGGCACGGATGTTCTCTGCAGGCGTGGCATACACGGGGCGATCGGCCCCGAACAGGTTGGCGACGGCCGCGCCGCGCTGTCGGACCGCGCCTAGGCGGCTAGGCCCAGTCGGCGCCGGCGAGCCGCCCACAGCACGATCCATCTCACGTTGGTAGGCCTCCGACAAGCGTCTCATGCTTGCCAGCTTCTTCGCGCCTTCGACAAGCTGAAGGCGGCGTGCCTCCAGTGTCTCGGCATCAGCGTCCTCCAGAATGGGCGCCGTCAGGTCCCGCAGATCCGCGTCGAGCGGGTCATGAGCTCCTTCACCGGAGCGCTTGCCGTGACTGATGATGAGCACTTCCGTGATGGCGCTTCCGCCTCTCGCCTCGCGAGGGAGCGGCTCGTCGTAGATCACCACGTTGGAGGGGAACGTGTCGAGCGACACGCCGTCGGAGTCGACCAGCATCGGGTCGGTGGAGCCTACGGACTCCAAGTCCACGGCAGGCTCGCCGGCGACATGGAGATGGTCGAGGAGGCCCGCGAGGAGGCTTTTGGGGCCGCCCGTGCCTGCATCGGATGCAGGCTCGTTGGAGATGCTAACCTCGCCGAGAAGGTCAGCGAGGCAGCTTGCCGCGCACGCGTCGTCGACGCTTTGCAGCGCGTCGGGGCAAGCGCCATCGGGTGTGCCGGGCTGGCTATGCTCGCGGGGGAGGAAAATGGTTCCCGTCCAAAGCAGGTCTCCGGACGACGGTGCACCTCGCCCCACGGTGGGCGCCAAATGTCGGGGGTTGGGTGCGACATATGCCAAAGGATGGCTTATCATGGTGGGAGCGAGTAGAACGTCGCCGGTGCCAGGAAACGGGATTAGGCGAAGGCATGCACGCCGGCGAATCTTACCCAGTTTCGGGGCTCTCCGGGGAGATAACACCCCTACTGCTACTCTGCAGGGTCTCCGCATGATCACTAAGGCGTAGTGACTACAAGGTTGCTCCTAGAGCTGTATTCTGGAGGTAGAAGGAGGCAAGGCTAGCCTTCTTCTTCCTATATGAACTGGTCTAAGGCTAATGGATGCGAACCCTTTGCATGGGTGCCCCGGAGGATTTATATAGGCCTACCCCCCGAGGATACAATAGTCATCCGGCTGGGCACGGGTCCCAGCCGTCTGTCTCACAGGCCGCCGTCTTCTCCGCCGACTGATGGGGCCCGCCGACTCGCGGGCCCCGCCGGCGAGTCCGGCACCGTAGCCGTGCCTCTGATGACGCAGGCTTGGTCATTGGGTCGTGGCAACAGTGCCGCCGTCTATCGGGCGATCACTGTCATTACTCCCCATCTTGTTTGGTTAATGGTGCGTGGGACCCGTGAGAGGGGCTGGCCGACTCCGGGGAGCCGACTCCCATGGGGCCGCCTTCGGGGCGTACCCGCCGTCTTCTAGATCTCACTTACTGGCGGGTCCGCTGTCTCTGAGCCGTGTAGGTAGGCCATCGTGGCCACAGTGCACCGCGCACTGTGGCCGAGGTCAGGTCTGGCGTGGCTACAGTGCCGGGCCACGCCGGAGATCTTCGGCGGTACGGCACACTGTAGCCACGCCGGCTCCTCGCAAGCAGGAGGTGACAGCCACGCCGTGGTCGTACCCGCAATGAGTGTAGAGTCGCGGGCCGACTCTCTACACCCGGCTCCTCTAGAAGTCGCCGGCCATGAGTCGGCCCATCTGGGAGTCGGCATCTGAGACTCGGTTCATCTAGGAGTCGTCATCTGAGACTCGGTTCATCTGGGAGTCGTCATCTGAGACTCGGTTCATCTGGGAGTCGGCATCTGAGACTCGGTTCATCTGGGAGTCGGTATCTGAGACTCGGCTTTGAGGGGCACGGCCTGCCCCGATGTCTTGAAAGGTTCTGGGGCTCGGGTCAGCCTACCCGTGGCCCATTACTCCGACAGCTAGAAAGAAGAACACACAAGGGACACGAGGTTTATACTGGTTCAGGCCACCATTGTGGTGTAATACCCTACTCTAGTGTGTGGTGTGGTGGATTGCCTCAGGGGCTGATGATGAACAATACAAAGGGAGAACAGCCTCGCGAGGGACTGTTCTTGAGCTGGTGCGATGAACTGCTTGGGTGAGTTCAGTCGCTTCTCTCTCTCTCTCTCTCTCTCTCTCTCTCTCTCTCTCTATCTGATTGATCCGTCCCTTGCCCTGTGGTGGCTAGCTCTATTTATAGAGGGAGGCCCTGGGCCTCTTCCCAAATAATGAGCGGGAAGGGCGCCAACAATTGGCCATTTTGAAGGGGAACATCTAGTACACTTATCCTGACTAAAGTTGGTCTTCGACTACCAAAGGCTCTGGAGGTGACGCCATCCTGGGCTCCACGATGACTTCCATCCTGCCGTTCTGCTGGTCTTGGTCTTGTTGCACCGAAATAGTAACCTTTGCCTGATGCCTTGGCCTGTGCTTGCCCCCTTTGCACCGAAGGGGAAACAAGGACACTGCGCAGGCCCGGCGCCTGCCTGGCGCCCGCCTGGTATCGATCGTCATGGCTTGTGTCACGGGCTCCTCGCGAGGTGTCCTGCCTTGATCTCTCCGCCTCCTCGCGAGCCTGCCTGATGAGGCCGCTCCTGAGAAAGCTTCCTGTCGTCCGCCCCGCGAGACTTGGCACCTCGCGAGGGTCTTGAGCTAGAGCTGACGAAGCTGGGCTGCACTGGGCCCCCACTTGAGCCATGCCGCAGGCCACAGGCAGGCAAGTCTGGGGACCCCCGTTCCCAGAACGCCGACAGGGTTCGGGCACGGCTCGCTGGCTGGAAAGGCCGCCTGCTATCCACTGTCAGATGGAGGGTTTTGGTCAGAAGCGTCCTGTCTGCCTTGCCGACGTATGCGATCTCCGTTCTCAGGGCGCCAGTCAAGTTTTTGAAAGATATAGACAAGGTCCGCCGGCGTTTCCTCTGGGCGGGCGATGAGGATCTAACTGAGGGGAAGTGCAAGGTGAATTGGTCTCGATTGTGCTCGCCGGTGCAACACGGAGGCTTGGGCATCCTGAATCTGCTGAAATTTAGCCATGCACTTCAGCTCAGGTGGTTATGGCTCGCCTGGTAGCAACCTCGTCGTCCGTGGGTAGGCACCCTAGTGCCGTGCGACGAGAAAGACCACAAGTTGTTCAACGAAGCAACTAGAGTCACAATCGGCGATGGCGTGACGGCTTCATTCTGGCAAAACCACTGGCTGGAGGTCAGGCCGCTCAAGCAAGTTGTTCTGGCTCTGTTTGCGCACTCCCGCCGAAAAAATAGGTTTGTGGCTGTCGCTCTCGCGGATCACACCTGGGTAAAGGATCTCAGACATGGTGACAGGACGGTGATCGTCACAGAATTCCTCTCACTCTGGCGAATGGTGGCGGTGCAAGATGTGACTCTAACAGCAGGTATCAACGACACGATCACATGGACAGTGGGCAGCTCAGGTCAGTACTCAGAGAGCTCGGCCTATAACATGCAGTTTCAATCGCCCACAAGAGATAATCTTTGCTCCTCCATCTGGAAACCTTGGGCGCCCGGAAAGCTGAAGATCTTCTCGTGGCTGCTGCATCTTGATCGCCTGTGGTGCAATGACAGGCTGCAGCGCCGAGGTTGGGTCAATGGCTATTTTTGCCCGCTGTGCATCCGCAACCTCGAGACATCGGTGCATCTCTTTTGGGAATGCCCCCTCGCCCTGGAGATTTGGAGAAAGGCGGCAACTTGGAATGGTTGCGCCCCTTTGAACCCAGTTTTCTGGAGCAACAACGGCAGCTCAACCCAAAGAGTGCAACTTTGCCTGCAAAAATTCGGCAATGATAAGGCACGAAAGGCCGCGGCCTCGATCATCATGCTCATCTGCTGGAAAATTTGGAGGGAGAGTAACGACTACATTTTCAAAGGAAAAGTTGCATCCTCGGACAGTGTCACTAGACGTGTAACAACACATTTAGAGCTCTGGAATATTGCAGGGCCTAAATGCTTAGCGCACCCTTTTGGGGCCCCGTTTGGGAGAGAGTAGCGTTTTATCCTTGCCTCGGGGCATGCTCTTGTCAAAAGAGCTCCTCTGTATTTTGTTTTAACTTTCCTCTGCTAAATCAATGACAAGCCAGCAATGCTGGATCTTTAAAAAAAACAAGTTTTCAGTAAACATGCGAGTCATAAGGTCGTGTACAATGCAAGGTATTCAGATATCTTATTTACCATAGCCTATTTATATAGGACAATCACTTGCTTAGGCACCTCTGCGATAGAAACAAACACGGATACATAAGCAAAAACTGGTTTATACATGTTCTAACTTCTAAGAGAGACTATCTACAAGAAGCTAGGGTTACTACCTGACTATACAGTCCCTGGACTGGTTGTACCTTTTTTATAACTGTATTTGCCAAATAGTGATATTTTTACACCCATAGATGGGACTTAATTAATTTCTCAACCCATATTTATCTACGGATTTAATCAGCCTTATATACAAATGCTTCTCAAAAACCTGGTAGCTTAGCAATAGCATACATTGACTGACAGACAGGAGATGGACAGAGGGCGTCGAGGAAATGTACGATGGAATCAATCTGCTGCCATGGCCATGATGGAACCAACCCGTCTCGTTTCGCTGTACCCTCAAACCAATCACACCTTTGATGCACGTGTGTACGGTACGTTGAGTAATTTTGCAGTATCCACGGTGGCGAATTATGACAGTGCTTACATTTTCCTAGTGAGCTATTTTTTCTGCCGCTTGACACCTGCAGCCATGCATGTCATGCAATTCAAATCACGACGGTGAGTACTCCCTGTGCGATAAAATAGTGCATGCACTGTCACATTAACTTTCGTGAAATTCCACTAAACTCAAGCAAGTGAAGAAAACTTCTACTTATATTTGTATAGGGTTCTCTATACGAACTAATCAAACTTAAAGCAAAAAGAGAACTAATCAAACTTGCGTGACTGTCATAGTTTGTGAAGGGATATTTTAAAACATTGTCAGTCAACCCTACATTGAAAATACCGTTGAATAAAACTCCCTCTGTACAAAATGTAAGACGTTTTTTGGTTTTGCATAGAGCACAAAAATGTCTTACATTTTGTTACGGAGCGAGTAGTTAACACCCAACTATATGTTTAAACTTCTTTTAGTTGTGCCCACATACTGCATGAATGTAGAGTCGGTCATTTCTACTTACGGGTCTTGGAGCCGCAGACGAGCAGGGAGATGCAGGCGATGATGATGTAGAGCTTCCCCTTCTGCTGCTGCGCCGCGCTCTGCATCTTCTTCAGCTTCTTCCGGCCCATTGGAGAGAGGGAGCTCAGAGCCTCACAGCCTCTGCTTGCCTGGTCACTTGGGAGTTCAGGACCGACGTACGTGAGGTTCCGAAGACAACGGAGCGTTTATAAAGAGCCTGCTCCCCCTGTCGGGAGGCGCGTGATGGGGACATGACCGGTGCTGATGCATTTTGCTGCATTATGGAAGGAATCATCTGGTGCCGGACTTGGATGTTGACCGTTGGAAATTTAACCAAGGTATTGGTATGTATGCCAAACTTGGGGTGTCATGTGGGAACCTCCCCAGCAAGGAATGTTAGCTGCAAGGACTTCAGTGTGCTATGAAACCAACATGGCAGAAGCGATACGATACCTGAATTAACACGTAATTAACTTAGTCGGCGATCTCTCGTTGAGGACCACTCGAAGCTGTTCGTTGATCGCGACGAGACTGCTGGGAGGTTTGCTCCCGTGGAGAGTCGCGCGCCCGGGGGCCGTAGGGCGAGGGCGACACAGGGAACGGCGACGTTGCGCGCCCAGCGACCGTAAACGACACAGTAAACCGCGACGTTGCGCGTCCCGAGACCATAGGCGACACAGGACTCACCAGTTTGCTCCTGCTGCTGATCCATCCCAGGCGCAAGCTTGTTGCTTGTCTATTCTCGCTAGATTTTTTTCCTAGAACTCCCTGCGCTGTATATACCTCTTTCCGGCTTGCTAAATCTCAGCCGACTCTCCGTCGAGATTTTTTGGTGCTTCAAGATTTGTGCACGTGTGTGAGGATGCGGACGGCCTGGTTTACGTTTTTTTTCTTTGAAACGTAATAGCTGTCGAACATTCATTGAGTGTTTGGCATTTGTGAACAGTTTAGGTGGCAAGTTAGTTGTATGGGGTGACAGTTTCTTCCCAACTAAACTTGGCACAAAAAAAAACATTTGCTTGTTTTTTTTTCGAGAGTATATGCCAATGGCATACCATATTTTTATTGAAGGCAGAAAATTATGTACAAGAACCCGAACGAGATGCGAACAAGTCGACGCGGGGGGGGGGGGGGGGGGGGGGGGGGAGGGACACACCACACCTACACCCTAGAACACAAAGACTACTCTCTCGTAAAAGCATCTAAAGCTCCAGCACCGCCGAGACCGGCCTTTTTCCAATCATCAATCTCCTGCTGGATATCATCAATAAGCTGCAAGGGGGACCTCTGCCGCGATCTGTTGTTGAAGACTCGTGCATTGCGTTGCTTCCAAAGGACCCATGCGATGAGGATCACGACAGTGTCCACGGATCTCTTGGCTTTCCCTCTAAATCTACTCCTTTGCTCAAGCCACCATTGCAAGAAAGTGTCGTTTACATCTGGCGTGAGGATGGGGAGTCTCCAAGAGCTGAAACAGGTATGCCACACCTCGCGGGCGTAAACGCACTGCATGAGGATGTGCTCTGCGTTGTCCTCCTCTTGGAGACAAGTATAGCAAGGGGATGGGGCGTCCTGAAGGCCGTGCCGGGCACGACGGTCCGATGTCCACAGTCGGTGTTGACAGGCTAACCACACGAAGATTTTGCATTTGAGGGGGGGCCAGCTACGCCAAATGCCACTGGCGGCCGGGGCATGTGTGAATCCAATGCAGAGCCTCGAGTAGGTCGAACTTGCGGTGTATTTGCCAGAGGCGTCGCAGGGCCATACAAACTGATCCGGCTCGTCAATGTTTCTCTCCACCGAGCTAATGGCTTGAGTTAACAGGTAAACTTGCATGTGGCCCATGAACGAGAGCTCACCATGGATATCGTTGGCCCATGCGTTGTCAAGGAGTGCCTCTTGCACTGTTCTTCTGTTCTTATCGCGTGTACTGACAAGGTGTAAGAGCAGCGGGGCAATGTCTTTAATGGCCACTCCATGTATCCAACGATCTTTCCAGAACAGAATTTTTGATCCTTCACCGACGGTGATCTTAACCAAGCTATCAAAGACAGCTCGGGCTTGCTCATCAACCATTAGATGAAGTCCTTGCCATGGCCTCTTCGGATCCGTTCTCCTAAGCCATTCCCATCTCACGCGGAGCGCGAGGGCTTGCACGGCCAAGTTTTTCACTCCCAAACCACCGAAACTCGTCGGCCTGCAGACCGTATCCCAAGCAACAAGGCACTTCCCTCCATGGCTCTTCTCCTTACCAGCCCAAAAAAGGATCGCATCCACTTATTGATGTCTTCCAAAACCCAAGCAGGGGGGTCAAGCACCAGGAGCTGATGAACTGGCCTGGCCGCGATCACCGTCTTGACAAGGACCAGTCTGCCTGGCCTTTGAATGAAGCCAGGCTGCCAGCCCGGGATGAAGTGCCGAACCTGGTCCAGGAGGGGTTGCCAGTCTGCACGGGATAGTTGATGAATCGCCAGCTGCAGCCCCAAGTAGCGGCAAGGAAATTTAGCAATCTTGCATTGCAGCACTGTCTCCACTATTTGTTGATCGGTCTCATTATGCCTGATAAGGATCGCGTGTGATTTGTTGTAGTTGATCTTGAGACCTGACGCCTCACCGAAGATGCCAAGGGTGGCTTTAACGAATGTGAGGTCTTGGAGCGACGGCCTCAAGAACAAGGCAAGATCATCAGCGTATAACGATAGTCTCTGGTTCACAGCGATTCCTCTGAACGAGCTTAAAACGCCCACCTCCACAGCTTTCTTCATGACATAGGTGAGGGAATCCATTGCAAATGCGAAGAGCAGCGGCGATACCGGATCGCCCTGTCTAAGGCCTTTGGCGTGGAGGAACCGCCTGCCCGGGTTTCCATTGACGATCACTCGGGTGTTGGCTGATTGGAGCAGCAACGAAATCCATGCAATCCATCTCTGGCCGAAGCCCTTAGCTCGCAGAACCTCCATGAGGAAAGGCCAAGACAATGAATCAAACGCTTTTGAGATGTCGAGCTTGAGGAAGAGACCCTTCTCCTTTCGGCCGCGCAACTTCCGTGCTACTTGTCTAACGAGCAGAAAGTTGTCGTGAATGTTCCTCCCTTTGATGAAAGTGGACTGATTGATCTCGATGATCTCTGACATGCGGGGGCGAACTCTCACAGCGAGCAGTTTGGCAAAGAGCTTGGCAAAACTGTGAGGTAGACTAATAGGACGGTAGTCTCCAACTTCCATGGCCTCTGGCTTCTTGGGGATTAGAATGATGTGCGCGCCATTCAGTTTATGGAACCCTCTCCCGTCTCCAACAAACAATTTCAAGAGGGCAGCCATAATGTCACCTTTAATCACCGGCCAGGCAATGTGATAGAACGCTCCAATGAACCCGTCCGGACCGGGTGCTCTATCCGCCGGAATCTCCTTGTTCAGTTTCCAAACTTGCTCTTCTGTGAAAATGAGCTCTAGCTCATGCAGGTCATGTCTTGGCATTTGCGGGTAGTTTAGGTCCAGTGAGCCTCTTCTTGCATCAGCCTTGTCAAGCAGGTTTTCAAAAGCCTCCGAAAACACCTCTTCTTTCTTGAATTGCTCAGTGATTAGCTCATTGCCCCGCTTGATGCATGGGAGACGAACAAAAACATTTGCTTGTCATCCCTTTCCCAGCTGACATTCGCCAGATAACATTGTCGTTTTTTCATTTACTCGTGTAGGAGGGAGGTCTTTTTTGGGTGGGTATTTATGTGTGGTGGGCTTGGCTTGGCTAGGGGGCCTTTTCTCTTCTCTGTTGAGCGTTTTTTTCCGTTAGTCTCCAAGTTTTGCATCAAGGTAACCAGTTTGAAGCGAAATTACTAATTAAGAGCTACCCCTTGTAAAGGTCACTCTTAACTTCTATGGTACTGATAAGTGAAACACTACATGTGCCCACATGTCACAACATGTTTTTTTTCTTTTTCGTAGATTTATTTTTTTCAAAATATTTTATCTCTTGAACCATGCGTCTAAATCACGAACCATTTTCACCATTAGATTTCTCGCGTCGAGATCTTTGAAAATAAATTCCCTATTACTAAGTTTTGATGAACTTTTTTTACAAAAATGCAAAAGAAAAAGGGAATTGGAAAGAACCGGAAACAAAAGAACGAAAACAAAAAAAGCAAAAGCAAAACCAGAAAAAAGACCAAAAACCGGAAAAAACCAAACAAGGAAAAAAAACCTGGAAGAACAGTTGTGCTTTTTTTTTTTGGGGGGGTGGGGGGTGGGGGGGGGGGGGGTTGGAGGGGAGTACAACTGTGATTCTCTCTTTTGGGAAGGAAGCACGAGCTGTGTTTCTCTATTTTTGGAAAGCATAGTTGTGCTTCTCATGGAAGCTCAGTTCGGCTTCTCGTGGAAGCGCATCTTTCTTTTTTCCTATTGGAAAGTATAGTTGTGCCTCCTGTACTTTTACTTTTTAGAAAATCACAGTTATGATTCTCGTAGAACACATGTTATGCTTCACATGGAATAACACTACTTCCTGGAAAAATCCTCCAAAACCTAGGAAAAAACTGGAAAGCTTATAAAACCCGAAAACATGTGCTAAAAAAACCCGAAATCTCAAGGGTGCGCTCAGTGTAAGACACGTGGCAAAAGCTGGCACACCACTTGGCACACTCCTAGACCCAAGAAAGTAACCTTTGCAAGAGCCCTTCAAGGGGTACCCCTTAATTAGTTACTCTTTGAGAAGAAGAGCAGAGGAGGTGCACGGGATAGAGAAACTGGAAGGAGGTGAGCCCTCTTTTCCTTTCAACATATGACGTGACAACCGGCCACACGCACTAGAATGTGTAAACAATACACTTCACATGGTGAACAAATAAAATGATTGTGCATTTCAAACCTCTTGGGTTCACCTTAAATATGTAGGAACATCGTACTACATGAACACATATTGCATAATCAGAATTATAGAGGCAAACGAAATGTAAAATACAAATATTATATGACCAATTAGCTATGGCCGATATATGACACCATGCATAACCTAAGCTTGTTTGCACGTGGGAAGTACATATTGTGATGTAAACAATGAATAGTACTTCTTAAAAAACACTTGTCTAAGTGGTTTGAATCATGATTGCAAAGTATGTAGCGTGCTTGGATTCATGTTCTATCAAATCTTTCTGATAGTAGCATCTTGCCATGTGCAGAGTATAATATGAAAGTGTGACGTGACCAGCAGCACCGCAAGCTTGAATTTGTAAAAAACCATAACACACTCACATGAGGACTGTGCTTTCCTTCATGGACATGCACGAACAACATGATTGTGCGTCGCAAACCTATTGGGCTCACCTTAATAAAGCGATGAACATGGTACGTCATTAACACATTACAAAACAAAGTAGAACCAACATTTATGCGAGGAACATGGTGTCACATGAACTGTGATTTCCTTTTTTCATATGAAAGTGGTCATAGCTATTTGTAAAAGTGTTTCAACCTTACAAAAAGTAGCTCTCGCAAATTTTGAAGGAAAAAAAACTAGAACTGAACAAAGCTTAGTTTTATCCTTGCCTCCCCCACAAAGCGTTCCCTCAAAAATTTTCTTTGCTCCACTTGTTTTTGAACTCCCCGCGCATCCACCTAATCCCAATCCTCCCAAAATACTGCCTCTTTTTTCACACCAATCACATCCCCTTCCATAAAACGAATTGTCTGCTCCTCTCTCTCTCCCTCTCCCTCTCCCTCTCCCTCTCCCTCTCTCTCTCACTCTCTCTCTCTCTTCGCCTCCAGATTCACCCCCTCCTCGTCGGTGGTTTCCGCTAGCTATGGGCACAAATCGTTTGGTCATGGAGCTGCTCCAGCGGACGGAGTTCTGCTGCGCACCATTCTCTATGATGGTAAAAGTACCCCAAAATCTCATTCTAATCGAAGAGTTCTCTTTGCGTTCTTGTGTTTAAAATGCTCCCTCAAATCCATATTACATCTTGCTCAAATGGATGATCTACCACAAAATACACCGAGATACATCCATTGGAGCAACAAGTAGTATGGATCGATTAGATGGAGTACAAACCTTGGGCTCTTATTCGAGTTAACGATTAGGGTTCTTGTTGCACTCCGGGTTAACACTGCATGCCATTCTACTGTTCGTTGATTACCAAATCAGTGATGTAACCTTTGAGTATATCTTCTTCTGATTAATTTGGTGTTTTTTTTCTGAAGATGATTTTTTGTCTCAACTAATCCATGCTGACAATACGCCAATTGTTAGTTCATTTCCTGGATCACAGAACACGTACATGCTGAAACTCCCCAAATAACGCCAATTATTTATTCAACAATCACATCCCCTTCAAGAAACAAGACATCGTCCCGTATCTCTCAATTATTCCCCTCGTAACCCACCAAAGTTTCAAGTGTGTTTACATCACCAAATCTAGTTAGTTTCCCGTATGAAAGTTATTGTTGTGTTTACAAGATATGAAACTGAGGGTTCTTAATCGGGTTAACACTGCTGGTGAATGTCACGACCGGTTTTTCCAGGTATCAATTTCCAGAAAGAGACCGTCGTGCTCATCAGCCCCAGGATTACTGTTAGCTGATGAGGCTCCAACTTGATACAGAAATTCCAAGCAAGATACAAAATATGTAGTACAAGACCATCCTGGCCTGTGAGTACAACAGATGGTTTCTAGTGATTGGTGGCGGAAGCGGGCTGTGAATCATCACCGTCTATGGGACTCCATTTCCCACGGGAACAGCTGACCAGGTTAACTCCTATCTTCGCGGGGCTGCTATCACCATTATGTGGGTTCCGGGGCTGTCCTCACGACCGCTTCTCTTCGCGCAAGAAATCTGGCCAAGACAATAGCCAGGGACAAGCCAGTGAGTACTTTGAATGTACTCGCAAACATTATGAACACGGGTATAATATAACAACGATGTTCCGAAATATTAATGCTCATGACGTCAGTCACAAAAATAAATCTCTGATGCATGTAAGCAGGTTATTTATAAAAATACAATAACATAGCAGTATTAAAATAATGAAATAAACATCAAAGAAATGCCACAGTCGGGCGTCTAAGCGACACCACATAAAGGGCTTTAAAAAGAAATGCCACAGTCGGGCGTCTGAGCGACACCACATAAAGGGCTTTAAAAAGAAATGCCACAGTCGGGCGTCTAAGCGACACCACATAAAGGGCTTTAAAAAGAAATGCCACAGTCGGGCGTCTGAGCGACACCACATAAAAGGCTTTAAAAAGAAATGCCACAGTCGGGCGTCTGAGCGACACCACATAAAGGGCTTTAAAAAGAAATGCCACAGTCGGGCGTCTGAGCGACACCACATAAAGGGCTTTAAAAAGAAATGCCACAGTCGGGCGTCTGAGCGACACCACATACAGGGCTTAAAAAAATGCCACAGTCGGGCGTTTGAGCGACACCACATAAAGGGCTTTAAAAGGAAATGCCACAGTCGGGCGTCTGAGCGACACCACATAAAGGGACTTAAAAAGAAATGCCACAGTCGGGCGTCTGAGCGACACCACATACAAGGCTTTAAAAAGAAATGATCATAGTGAATATCCCGGAGGTAGAACCATCCCAGAGATACTTGATAACAACAATAATAATACGGGTTAGTCAACAATAATAATGATCATGATTATCACAAGTCACAGGTAGTAATTCCAGTTCTGGTTTAACAGTTTCACCTCCGAAGACCGACACTAAGACCGACACTCGCCCCATCCCAGACTGAAATCCTTAATCATGGACACGGCTATTCGAATAGGTTTTAATCTCTGCAGAGGGTGTACTCTTTACCCACGAGTAACGGGTTTCATTAGTCCATCGGGACTAATTCCGTCTACGGTCTTTTTGTTGAAACCACCTAACTTGCACACACCAGCTTAACTCACACGTGTCTGGAGTCACCCACGACACCTGTCAAGCAAACTCTAAGTGGGGAGGCTACAACCTCGCGTAGCATGGGATCAAATTTATATCGCGCGCTCTAAGGGGTGGCCTCCCCTCTTGGTCTCAACCGGAAACATCCATGCCCCCGGACCAGGTGGCCTGCCTACCAGCTACAACCGGTATCTTCCACCCTGGCCTCTCTGTACAGTGTGTGCTAGAAAGAGGTTGACAACTTACTGAACCGTACTCTACTTGTTGTAGAGACGAGTGGTAGTACGAAACAAGTATGGGGGTTACTGGAACAAGACTCGATCTATGGTCGACTCAGGAGGTTTAAGTATTCCCTGCATGATTAGCATAACGAATATATATCAACCAACAGAGTCACCGCTCATATTACCTTACCATGCCATACCAGACATAACTGTCCCGACGGAGACCGGCGACAAACTCATGCCTACCCAAGGCTGAGGTTTTCCCGGTTCCTGCCGGTATGCATGCAAGGCACATGAGGATGAATATCATCACAAGTGTGTTCATTTCCAACAGCATGGAAATCGCTAACATGCACCCATGCATATGATCACATCACATGAAATAACAAGTTTTTCCAAAGTGAGGTGATGTTATAAACGTGTCATCGAACACACAAAAATATTATGCCGGGGTTCGGAATGCTTGCCTTCAAGTTGTGGGGTGGTGAGGTGCATCCTAAGGCTTTTGAAGGCTTTCTCCTCTCTCCAACATCCTAATAACAATATTTTGAATCAATATATAGTTTCAAAAACAGTACCAAAAGTTGTCTGCAATTTTTTTGAAATAAATCTTAAAATAAACTAGACAAAATTTTAAAGAAAACAGAAAAAGAATCAATCAAAAATCCTTCTTTGTTTAAAAGCTATAAGGGTTTTAATCCAGGGACCCTTCTGTAATGAAACAGAAAACTCTCAGGGGGCAGAATAGAAAAGTGCAGAAAACGATTCTGTTAGAAAGCGCATTTGCCAGAATACGCTTTCAGAAAACGGTTCGTTTAAAAGAAAAAGAGAGGCTGACAGGCGGGTCCCACCCGTCAGGTTTGAAAATTCAAACGGGAAAGACAGAGCTCATCGGAGCCCGAGAGTTGCGGAGGTCGCTGGCGGCGATCCACGGCGAGCAGGAGGATCGAGGGTACCTCCATGTTCAGGGCGTCATTTCGCGTCGGTTGGTAGTGGTGGTGGTCGCCGGTGAGCACCGCATCGACGGCGGCTCCTGCTCCGGCGGACGGCGGTTCGGGTGGTCGTGGGTCTCATCGGAGAGTGCTGCGAAGATGAAATTGAGGAGGGGGTTAGACTTGCGGTGGCATGAGGGGGTAGTTGACGTGAATAGGGCGCCGGAGATGGCCTCACCGGAGTGAATCGTGGTGGAGGATGAGGCGAAACGGGGCGGCCGGAGCTGGGGAAGAAGACCTCCTCGAGGTCCCCCTGGTGGCCTGGCAGGGTGCTGGTGAGGTGCAGAGGGGGTGTGTGCTCGAGGGCGAGCTCGGGAGCCCTTTATATAGGCGGTCCGAGGCGGTGGCCGAGAACAGGGTTCTCCGGCGAAGTTCATGGCGGCGCAGGGCATTGGTCGGCGTGGTTTAGGGGTTGAGCACCGTCGTGTGGGTCCACTGACTCCATTTTGGTGCTAAGCGAGCTCGGGTTAGGCGCTTTGGAGTGAGCTCGACGGAACGGGGCGGCGCGGGCCCGTCGGCGGCAGGGAGCATGCTCTGTGCTTGCCGGGCCACGTCGATGGTGCCACGGGCGTGCGCTGGCATGGCAGGGCCACGCGGAGAGCTAGGAGGCGATGGGCGGCGCCGAACGGCGTTCTGCCGCGGTGTTGTCCCCTGTTGGCTGCTACGGTGGCTCTGCCGCCGCGGGACACGCCGGCGTAGGCGGGCCAGGGCGCCACCGACGCTAGGAAGGCGCCAAGTGTGCGTGCGGGGTGCTGTCCAGGGGGAAGGGGCCATGCGCAACGTGCCAGGGCGCACTGTCGACGCGTGACTGAATTCTGACGAAGGGAAACGACACTGAACTCTGAAACTCTGAACATTTCTGAAAATGCAGAGAAACGGTGCCCGCCAGGTGTTCGACACAATGATTTTGGTATGTGGGAGGCTCTGCTTGAGCTGATTTTTGGTGGAGTGGCTTCTCAATGCAACAGGGGGTTGCCTGAATTTTTGTGGAATTTTTGGAGAAGAGGAGACATGAATTTCACCAAATTTAACCAATCTGGTCCAAACTTGCAGAGACTGTAATTTGAAATATTTGAAAAGGAGAGGAGTGAAACATGATGGTTCTAGGTTGTGGGTACCAAGGACTATCCAGGAGAGTTGGTTTGAGGTCAAAACTCCAAGGCATTTAGGTACTTGCTTTGTAAATCCCTCAGGTTCAAAACAAAAGGCAGAAAAGATTTTGGGCAGGAAATAAATGAAATAAAATCCAAAATGAGTTGGATTTGTTGGGACAGAACATATGGATTGCCCCAAAGTGGGAGGAGGGTTTTTGGGAGGTTTTACCATATGGGGCATGGTAAAAATCATGGGTGGTTTCAATATAAGATAAGTCCCAAAACTCCTAGGGTTTTTTTTCTCTTAAAGAAAATAAATCCCAAAATTTAATTTGAGAAGGGGACAAACAGAAGAAAGGTTTTTAATAACCAAACACCAGTGTTGAAGGAGATAACAAAATAAAATCCTTGCCAAGGGAAAAAGAAATTTTTAGAGGGAAGAGAGTCCAGTAAAATTTGGGGAGTATTTTACTTGAGGTAAAAACTCCATGATAATAAGAAAGGAAAAGCTTCAAAAATCAAAAGTGAGACCAGAAAATAAAAGTTTTAATTTCCTGGTAAAATTTTAGTTAACAAAACAAGGTTAAAAATTTTGGGGTGTCACAACACTACCCCCCTTAAGAAAAATCTCGTCCTCGAGATTTGCTAAAAGTCGTATATACATCGAAACAAAGATGGCTACAGTGAGAGGGCAATAAGTGGTGCAAAAATACAGTGCGGGACATTGGCGCTGCGTGAAAAAAAAATCAACGGTTTGGGGAAGAAAACGAGGGATTTCTATGCTGGACATAAATTTAGAGTAAATGCTAAATTTACTAATACGCTGGTCGTACCCGAGGGCACAGTGCCCTCTCTGGCTGACAGGTGGATCCGGGGCCCACTGTCGGCCTCTTCTTCCTCTGGCTCTTTCTTCTTCCTCTCTCCCGCGTGCTTCCCCGTGCTTTCTCACCGGCGACGCCTAGCGCGTAGGGCATCTAGGCCGTACCGTGATAGTGCGCGGCGCGCTAGCTGCCGGTGCAGCGTTCACTCACCTCGCGGGCCAGTGTGCTGTCGGCACTACTCGAGGATTCGCCTCCGAACACCGGCGATCGGGCGACGAGCGGCGCTGGTGGACCTCGGCCACCGTACACCGAGCTCGAGCTATAAAACGGCCGAGGTGTTCTTCTCTTCTCCTCACACCTGGCCTTGCTTCTCCTCCTCTTTCCTTTTCCTCTATTTCCGTTTGCCGAAGCTCGAGGCGAGTCTCTAATGGCGGTGGTGGTGCCAGACTGGTACGTGATCCTGTTGTGCGGAGGGCTGGCAGCGGTGCTGGGGCTCTCCGTGCTATTGTGCGCGATGATCCTCAATGATCGTCGCAATGCTGCTGCTCAGGTGCTGGTTCTCCGTGGTGGTGGCGATCACGAGGAGTAGGTGGGGTGTGTCGGGTGCTGACTGTTGTCGGGAGGTGCTCAGTTAGATGTAACACCATTGCAAAGTTTTGTAAGCAGTGTATGTGCTCGAATGATTATGGTTGTGAGTCTGCTGCCGTGGTGCTGCGGAAAATAAAAATAATCCATGTCGTGAGGAAATAAACGATGCAGTAGCTCAGGGAAAAGAAATCTCATTCTAGGATTTTTCGCGTTTACACAATTTAATCATGAAGAAAATTACTCATACTAGTAGGTACCAATACACGACTCATCGCACAAATTCGAGGTACCATGCACAAATTACAACGTAATAATAAATGATGCAATAACAAACGCAATAATGACGTCTAAAATGATAACGGTAACTGGACGGGGTCCCGATAAAAAGTCTCTGGTAAAGGGACACACTCCCCTTCTATCGGAGGAAGTGGATTGACCAGTCGATGTATGCGTCTCTCCGGGTCGGGCCTCAGTGGTCTGCCGATGGCGATCTGAGAATTTAAATCAACGAGACTCTGGAGATAATCCATCACCCGCTGGTTCAAATGCTCTTGAGTGATGATGTACTGGATAAGGTTGGCTAGTACTGGGTCTCTCTCAATTCGTCCACCGGGAAAAGATGTTAGTCCTCCGGGTGCTGCACGACTCGGAAAGTAATAATATTCTTGTTCGCGGGCATAGGGTACGCGGATCGAAGGCGAGCAATCGCTTCCTTTGCAGCAGCTTCTATGGCCAGGTGTGGGGTTGGCATAGATTCCCCCACGAAGGAAACTTTCGTTGGATCTTGGTTGGAGTCTACGGGAGGGATGTGTACTGCTGCCCAATATTCCGAGGTGGAAAAAGTGATTCTCGATTTGAACAGCTCGTACTGGGGTGGCTGGGTAGAACCCATAGTACTGCGGTTAAAGTCCCACAATATTTTGACAAAGCTACCTGGGGTTGCATCTGGGGTTCTCAGATAAATACTAGGGCTTGGCATGACAGGAGAAGGTTGTGAGGGTGGTCCACAAAGTGTGGGGTGCTGGGTAAGATCACAAGGTGGCCTTTATATAGCAATGGAGCTGGGTCACTTTACCGTGGTGAAAGGTAATAAATTTGCCAGCTTAGCTCCAAAGGTCGGGTCAGTGTCAGCGATACACATATCTCATAAAGTGACGTGTTACTGTGGTTGTCGTCGGGGTTGGTTTTGGTAGCTATGCCCGGAAAATATGCAACTATGCGCCGACAAAATACGCAAGGCTACTATTAAAACAGAGGCACAACGACAGGCTGCGTTTATATACAAGGTCGCACGATTACAAAGCGAGGATACACTAAGACATGGCACTACTCATACAGCTTAGTCTACCTCGTTTACGTCTAAACGTGCGTGTCTGGTGGATGTCGAGGCTTCTCCACGGGTCTCACTGCCGGGATTAGTCGGAGATGGAGGAGGAACAGCAAGGTCAGGGTAGCGATGATGACCATCACGGGGATTGTTTGCCACAATCCCGTTGGAGTGTGCTCCCAAAAGGTGACGAAGCACTTCTAGGGTCATCAAGACACTTTGGCCGCTGGTTGACCTCAGGGTCTCGATCGGGTGTCCAAACAGCACGACTGGGTTGTTGGCGTCGGACTCGGCTTCCCTGCTTGCCGGGGCTCGGCGAACCAGCTCTCCTCGAGCTGCGATCAGATCAATAGTGATCTGATCAAACAATGCCTCTAGTGCACTTACATAGCGCACTAGGTGCAACAACGCGGGATCCGTCTCGTGGTCTCCGCTGGCAACTTGGGGTGGTCTACCATACCCTTCACGCCTGGGGTAGTAGTAGAACGAGCGACAGTTAACTCTGGGTGACAACTGCCGAAGTTGAACTATAGCTTCTCGAGCAGCTAGCTGGATGGCTTGTGGCTCGAAGGAAGTTGTTCTTCCGGTGAACCTGTAGGGGCGTTCGGGCGCTAGACCCCTACCGTAGATGTGTACAGTGGCCCAGAATTGACGGTCCTCACCGCTCATGGGTCCTTGGTACACAACATATTCTGGTGGCTCCTCTAATGCATAGGCACGACGAGTGAGGTTTGCGAGTATGGTCACAAAGCCTCCAAGGTTGGTTGCTGTGGTCTCGTTGTGCACGACGGGTCCAGGCATTGTGGCTCGGTTTGGGGTAGAGGTTGTGCTGGGTTGGGGCTAGCGTGCCCTTTTTATAGAAAAAGGGGACGGAGTCTTCCCTCGCACGCTTGCGAATGAGACACCTTGGGTGCTGGCCACTGGTGCATGATCGACAGGCTAGGTTGATAGGTTGGGCACCGACTGCCAAAAGTGTCGGGGTCACTATGTGGCTATCTTGCATGAGAAGCTCGGCTGGGGTTTGGTTAAGGTCTGGTAGGTTGGTTTGCCTAAGTTTATCGACCTGGCTAAGATAGAATTAGCCAATGGTCAGCCTGGCTCTGATACCAAGTCTGTCACGACCGGTTTTTCCGGGTATCAATTTCCAGAAAGAGACCATCGTGCTCATCAGCCCCAGGATTACTGTTAGCTGATGAGGCTCCAACTTGATACAGAAATTCCAAGCAAGATACAAAATATGTAGTACAAGACCATTCTGGCCTGTGAGTACAACAGATGGTATCTAGTGATTGGTGGCGAAAGCGGGCTATGAATCATCAGCGTCTATGGGACTCCATTTCCCACGGGAACAGCTGACCAGGTTAACTCCTATCTTCGCGGGGCTGCTATCACCATTATGTGGGTTCCAGGGCTGTCCTCACGACCGCTTCTCTTCGCGCAAGAAATCTGGCCAAGACAATAGGCAGGGACAAGCCAGTGAGTACTTTGAATGTACTCACAAACATTATGAACACGTGTATAATATAACAACGATGTTCCGAAATATTAATGCTCATGACGTCAGTCACAAAAATAAATCTCTGATGCATGTAAGCAGGTTATTTATAAAAATGCAATAGCATAGCAGTATTAAAATAATGAAATAAACATCAAAGAAATGCCACAGTCGGGCGTCTAAGCGACACCACATAAAGGGCTTTAAAAAGAAATGCCACAGTCGGGCGTCTGAGCGACACCACATAAAGGGCTTTAAAAGAAATGCCACAGTCGGTCGTCTGAGCGACACCACATAAAGGGCTTTAAAAAGAAAGGCCACAGTCGGGTGTCTGAGCGACACCACATAAAGGGCTTTAAAAAGAAATGCCACAGTCGGGCGTCTGAGCGACACCACATAAAAGGCTTTAAAAAGAAATGCCACAGTCGGGCGTCTGAGCGACACCACATAAAGGGTTTTAAAAAGAAATGCCACAGTCGGGCGTCTGAGAGACACCACATACAGGGCTTAAAAAAATGCCACAGTCGGGCGTTTGAGCGACACCACATAAAGGGCTTTAAAAGGAAATGCCACAGTCGGGCGTCTGAGCGACACCACATAAAGGGCCTTAAAAAGAAATGCCACAGTCGGGCGTCTGAGCGACACCACATACAGGGCTTTAAAAAGAAATGATCATAGTGAATATCCCGGAGGTAGAACCATCCCAGAGATACTTGATAACAACAATAATAATACGGGTTAGTCAACAGTAATAATGATCATGATTATCACAAGTCACAGGTAGTAATTCCAGTTCTAGTTTAACAGTTTCACCTCCGAAGACCGACACTAAGACCGACACTCGCCCCATCCCAGACTGAAATCCTTAACCATGGACACGGCTATTCGAATAGGTTTTAATCTCTGCAGAGGGTGTACTCTTTACCCACGAGTAACGGGTTTCATTAGTCCATCGGGACTAATTCCGTCTACGGTCTTTTTGTTGAAACCACCTAACTTGCACACACCAGCTTAACTCACACGTGTCTGGAATCACCCACGACATCTGTCAAGCAAACTCTAAGTGGGGAGGCTACAACCTCGCGTAGCATGGGATCAAATTTATATCGCGCGCTCTAAGGGGTGGCCTCCCCTCTCGGTCTCAACCGGAAACACCCATGCCCCCGGACCAGGTGGCCTGCCTACCAGCTACAACCGGTATCTTCCACCCTGGCCTCTCTGTACAGTGTGTGCTAGAAAGAGGTTGACAACTTACTGAACCGTACTCTACTTGTTGTAGAGACGAGTGGTAGTACGAAACAAGTATGGGGGTTACTGGAACAAGACTCGATCTATGGTCGACTCAGGAGGTTTAAGTATTCCCTGCATGATTAGCATAACGAATATATATCAACCAACAGAGTCACCGCTCATATTACCTTACCATGCCATACCAGACATAACTGTCCTGACAGAGATCAGCGACAAACTCATGCCTACCCAAGGCTGAGATTTTCCCGGTTCCTGCCGGTATGCATGCAAGGCACATGAGGATGAATATCATCACAAGCGTGTTCATTTCCAACAGCATGGAAATCGCTAACATGCACCCATGCATATGATCACATCACATGAAATAACAAGTTTTTTTCAAAGTGAGGTGATGTTATAAATGTGTCATCGAACACACAAAAATATTATGCCGGGGTTCGGAATGCTTGCCTTCAAGTTGTGGTGTGGAGAGGTGCATCCTAAGGCTTTTGAAGGCTTTCTCCTCTCTCCGATATCCTAATAACAATATTTGAATCAAAACATAGTTTCAAAAACAGTACCAAAAGTTGTCTGCAATTTTTTTTGAAATAAATCTTAAAATAAACTAGACAAAATTTTAAAGAAAACAGAAAAAGAATCAATCAAAAATCTTTCTCTGTTTAAAAGCTATAAGGGTTTTAATCCAGGGACCCTTCTGTAATGAAACAGAAAACTCTCAGGGGGCAGAATAGAAAAGTGCAGAAAACGATTCTGTTAGAAAGCGCATTTGCCAGAATACGCTTTCAGAAAACGGTTCGTTTAAAAGAAAAAGAGAGGCTGACAGGCGGGTCCCACCCGTCAGGTTTGAAAATTCAAACGGGAAAGACAGAGCTCATCGGAGCCCAAGAGTTGCGGAGGTCGCTGGCGGCGACCCACGGCGAGGCAGGAGGATCGGACGGTACCTCCATGTTCAGGGCGTCATTTCGCGTCGGTTGGTAGTGGTGGTGGTCGCCGGTGAGCACCGCGTCGACGGCGGCTCCTGCTCCGGCGGACGGCGGTTCGGGTGGTCGTGGGTCTCGTCGGAGAGTGCTGCGGAGATGAAATTGAGGAGGGGGTTAGACTTGCGGTAGCATGAGGGGGTAGTTGACGTGATTAGGGCGCCGGAGATGGCCTCACCGGAGTGAATCGTGGTGGAGGCCGAGGCGGAACGGGGCGGCCGGAGCTAGGGAAGAAAACCTCCTCGAGGTCCCCCTGGTGGTCTGGCAGGGTGCTGGTGAGGTGCAGAGGGGGTGTGCGCTCGAGGGCGAGCTCGGGAGCCCTTTATATAGGCGGTCCGAGGCGGTGGCCGAGAACGGGGTTCTCCGGCGAAGTTTATGGTGGTGCAGGGCATTGGTCGGGGTGGTCTAGGGGTTGAGCGCCGTCGTGTGGGTCCACTGACTCCATTTTGGTGCTAAGCGAGCTCGGGTTAGGCGCTTTGGGGTGAGCTCGACGGAACGGGGCGGCGCGGGCCCGTCGGCGGCAGGGAGCACGTTCTGTGCTTGCCGGGCCACGTCGACGGTGCCGCGGGCGTGCGCTGGCATGGCAGGGCCACGCGGAGAGCTAGGAGGCGATGGGCGGCGCCGAACGGTGTTCTGCCGCGGTGTTGTCCCCTGTCGGCCGCTACGGTGGTTCTGCCGCCGCGGGACACGCCGGCGTAGGCGGGCCAGGGCGCCATCGACGCCAGGAAGGCGCCAAGTGCGCGTGCGGGGTGCTGTCCAGGGGGAAGGGGCCATGCGCAACGTGCCAGGGCGCACTGTCGACGCGTGACTGAATTCTGACGAAGGGAAACGACACTGAACTCTGAAACTCTGAACATTTCTGAAAATGCAGAGAAACAGTACTGGCCAGGTGTTCGACAGAATGATTTTGGCATGTGGGAGGCTCTGCTTGAGCTGATTTTTGGTGGAGTGGCTTCTCAATGCAACAGGGGGTTGCCTGAATTTTTGTGGAATTTTTGGAGAAGAGGAGACATGAATTTCACCAAATTTAACCAATCTGGTCCAAACTTGCAGAGACTGTAATTTGAAATATTTGAAAAGGAGAGGAGTGAAACATGATGGTTCTAGGTTGTGGGTACCAAGGACTATCCAGGAGAGTTGGTTTGAGGTCAAAACTCCAAGGCATTTAGGTACTTGCTTTGTAAATCCCTCAGGTTCAAAACAAAAGGCAGAAAAGATTTTGGGCAGGAAATAAATGAAATAAAATCCAAAATGAGTTGGATTTGTTGGGACAGAACATATGGATTGCCCCAAAGTGGGAGGAGGGTTTTTGGGAGGTTTTACCATATGAGGCATGGTAAAAATCATGGGTGGTTTCAATATAAGATAAGTCCCAAAACTCCTAGGGTTTTTTTCTCTTAAAGAAAATAAATCCCAAAATTTAATTTGAGAAGGGGACAAACAGAAGAAAGGTTTTTAATAACCAAACACCGGTGTTGAAGGAGATAACAAAATAAAATCCTTGCCAAGGGAAAAAGAAATTTTTAGAGGGAAGAGAGTCCAGTAAAATTTGGGGAGTATTTTACTTGAGGTAAAAACTCCATTATAATAAGAAAGGAAAAGCTTCAAAAATCAAAAGTGAGACGAGAAAATAAAAGTTTTAATTTCCTGGTAAAATTTTAGTTAACAAAACAAGGTTAAAAATTTTGGGGTGTCACAGTGAATCCATCTAGGGTTCTTATTGCTACTTCATTACCTTGATCTAAGAGTAATTAAACACATGTTTAATAATTTTGGCACCAATATTTGAATTATTCTCTTGCCTCATTTTGCACCTACTGTCAACTACTAATCATCATTACGCAGCATATGTTGACACGTCAACAATGGAGTGGGACAAGCATACAGACCGAATGAAGATGAAGAACATGTATCGACGGGAAAAGCTTCTTGAGTTATTAGCTTGGTATTCATGTCGCCTGTCGTATGGCAGATTACTCACCTTTATTAGATCTACGAGGACGAGGTCCTTCACTTAGATGTACACACCATGAAGAACTGAATGAATGTGGCACTGAAAATGAATAAAAAGATGCAGATCCAGCCAGTACTAAAGATGTAAAGGTCAGTGTTATTGGAAAATTTTCATGTATGGTTAGAATATGTTTACTTTCTCTGTCATGTATCACGGGATGTAAATTGTGCACTACAATCTAATGTCTTTAAGTACATTATGGCAAGAATATTATCGTCATCAATTGGAAGCGGTGACAAAGGGTCAACATGTGCCGCTTCAAGAGTTCAAACAACTCATGTCTCTTAATGCATATGTATTACCCAGCTCAAGCAAATCAAAGAGAAAGCGGGTTCACCTGGTGAGTAGGCCAACTCTTTTCCGTAAACACTTCCTTTCTTTTCACCTTTGTTCAGCCATGTAAATGTATATTGCGTCACATGCATCTATAGCTTTTGAAATTCTCCCATATGATGTAACGTGTATGTGTTTTTCTGTAGGGAAAGTCAGGATGCCCAAATGATGGCAGTTCATCAAGTCTTTTTTCCTACAAACAACAATCTGAACCAGTCATCGGTGCACTGGCAATGCAGCAGGAATAACCAATAGCAATCGAGCACGGCCTAACAAACTAGCATGACGAACTAGATGCTATGAAGAAGGCCCTGGCATGGAAGCAGCTAGAACTTGAAGTTGTCAAGAAGGCCCTAGTAGAGCAGCAACAAGAACATGAAGCTGTGACGCATCTCCTGCCAGATGCGCAACGTCAACTTGAATATGTCAACAATACCCTTTTAGAGTAGCAAAAAGTACTTGGTAGTGTCAAGAATGGCTTACCAGAGCAACAAAATGACATTGAGGACCTGACATTGGTTGTGTTTGATCAGCACAACCGTATTCGATCTATCAACAATGGCCTCAGAGGGAGTCCTGGACTGTGGGGTCCTCGGGGAGCCGGCCTATGTGACATGGGCCGGACTGATGGACCATGAAGATATGAGATAGAGGGCCTTCTCCCGTGTCCTGATGGGAGTCCCCTTTGCGTGGACGGCAAGCTTGGCGTCTGGATGTATAGTTTCCTTCCTCTGTAAATCGACTTTCTACAACCATAGCCCCCTCTGGTGCCTATATAAACCGGAGGGCATAGTCCATAGAGACAATCATAATCATACAGGCTAGACATCTAGGGTTTAGCCATCACGATCTCGAGGTAGATCAACTCTTGTAACCCATATACTCATCAAAGTCAATCAAGCAGGAAGTAGGGTATTACCTCCATTAAGAGAGCCCAAACCTGGGTAAACATCGTGTCCCTGCCTCTTGTTACCTTCGATCCTTAGACACACAGTTCGGGACCCCCTACCCGAGATCTGCCGGTTTTGACACCGACATTGGTGCTTTCATTGAGAGTTCCACTATGCCGTCAGTGGAAGGCTCAATGGCTCTATCGATCATCTACAACAATACCGCCCTGAGGGAGACTTTTCTCCCCGGCCAAATTTTCGAATTCAGCGGCTTCGCACTGCGCTCCAACTCGATTGGCCATCTGGAGTAGATCGATAGCTACGCCCCTGGTCATCAGATCAGTTTTGGAAATCTGAACTATGTCGCTGACATCCGAGGAGACTTGATCTTCCAAGGGTTCGCGGCTCCAATCACCGCTCTGGCCTTAGATCCGAAGCGCACCACCAGGTCCGAAGACGGGAGTTTAAAACCCGTTGGACTCTCTGCAGCTATAGAGCCTGACACTGGAGAACCGGAGGGGATCGCATCACCGGTAGGCCTGGAGTCACGCCAAGCTCCCTCTATCCTCATGGAGCCGGACTCGCCTCCGGACACTAACTCCGAACTCTTGAGATCCACGTCATTTGAGCTTGGCTAGGGAACTTCTGTCCCGCCCTGCTCCTTGGACTCTCGCTTCCCTGTCCACACCTCACTCTTAAATGAGGCCCTGGACTTAATGCGATCTCTCGCCATTGCAGAAGAATCGCTGCGAAACTATGCCCAGCCCACACTAGGGGCTGAGAGCGGGGAACTTTTATGTCCCACCCACCACCCACTTCATAGCCACTATTGAGGACTTAACCGACATGCTTGATTACGCTTCCGAAGACATCGATGGCATGGACGACGATGTCGGAGAAGGGCAAAGCCAGAACCCGCCGTTTACCGGATGCTAGACGGCCACTTCCACATATGACGTGTACATGGTGGACACACGCAAAGAGGATGACGATGATGGTAGGAAGGATCCAGTCGAGGACAAGCCTCCCGTGGCACCACCAAAGCGTCGACGTCAGCGATGCCACTCGAAATCGCGTCGCGAAAGAGACAACAATACTTTGGATAATGCCGAAGACCAAGAAGCCCATATAGAACCAACATACGAGCATGATGATTGTGAGGATGGGCAAGTCAACCCCGACGATCCTATCGGGAACGAGGGCTCGGAGGACTGTAACTACTTACCAATCCCCAAAGAGGACAAGAGCCTCGGCGACGAAGATTTCATCGTGCCAGAGGAACCCCTCGAACAAGAGCGCTTCAAGTGTCGGCTAATAGCCACTACAAGAAGCCTGAAAAAGAAGCAGCATCAGCTTCAAGCTGATCAGGATCTGCTCAATGACAGATGGACTAATGTCCTAGCAGATGAGGAATACAACCTCGATTGCCCAACTAAGAGTTATCCGAAGTGCAAGCTGCTACCCCAATTCGATGATAAGGCCCCAGAGCCTATACCGCCAATGCATAACACTACCGACAGACCTGACCGACCACCCCGTGGCCAGGACAGAGCGGCAACTCAAGCCGAACACCAGCTTGCACCACCCCGCCATAAAGGCAGAGAGACAACGGCTGCAGGATACACTTATGACCTACATCAAGACCTGGATAATAGAGCCGGCCAGACCAGATCAATCTATGGATCAAGGGGGCGTGCCCCAGCGCGAGAAGATGGCCATCAGGCCTGGTGCGACAATCACACCTTCACCCGGGCAGAAAACCGCATACGGACTCCATCTGAACTACGTTGTGACATTGCCTGATACAGAGGCGCCGCACACCCCCTATGCTTCATCGATGAGGTAATGGAGCACTAGTTCCCAGAAGGGTTTAAACCCATGAACATTGAATCATACGATGGCACAAAAGATCCCGCAGTATGGATTGAAGACTTTCTTCTCCACATTCACATGGCTCGCGGTGACGATTTACACACCATCAAATACCTCCCCCTAAAACTTAAGGGACCAGCTCAGCACTGGTTAAAGAGCCTCCCAAAAATCTCTATTGGAAGCTGGGAAGACCTAGTGGATGCCCTTAGAGACAACTTCCAAGGCACTTATATCCGGCCTCCGGACGCCGATGACCTCAGTCACATAGTCCAGCAGCCTGGAGAGTCAGCCAGAAAATTCTGGACCCGCTTCCTAATTAAAAAGAACCAAATTATTGATTTTCCGGCCGCCGGGGCTCTAGGAGCCTTTAAACACAACATTTGCGGCAAATGGATCGCCCGGCACCTCGGCCAAGAAAAGCCGAAGTCCATGGCAGCCCTCACATCACTCATGACCCGCTTTTGCACAGGCGAAGATAGCTGGCTAGCCCGTAGTAGCAACAGTACCAGCGACCCTGGCACTTCTGAAGCCAGAAACAGCAACGGCAGGCCCCAACGCAACAAAAACAAGCGTCAGAGCAACACTGACAATGCCTCAGACACAGCGGTCAATGTCGGATTCAGTGGCTCCAAACCCGGTCAGCGGAAGAAGTCATTCAAAACAAACAAAAATGGTTCATCTAGCCTAGACCGAATACTCGATCGACCTTGCCAGATTCATGGCACCCCTTACAAGCCTTCCAACCATACCAACAAAAGTTGTTGGATCTTTAAACAGGCCGGTAAGTTAAACACCGAGCACACGGGGAAAGGGTCACCCAACAAGGATGATGACGAGGAGCCTCGCCCACCAAACACAGGGGGACAGAAGAAATTTCCCCCCGGGGTCAAAATGGTGAACATGATATACGTTACTCACATCCCCAAGAGGGAGCGCAAGCGCGCGTTAAGGGACATCTATGCGATAGAGCCAGTTGCCCCAAAATTCAACCCATGGTCAGCATGCCCAATCACTTTCGATCGGAGAGACCATCCGACCAGTATCCATCATGGAGGTCCAGCCGCGTTGGTCCTCGACCCAATTATCGATGGATTCCACCTCACGAGAGTCCTCATGGACGGCGGCGGAAGTCTTAACCTGCTCTATCAGGACACAGTCCACAAAATGGGTATTGGCTCGTCAAGAATCAAGCCCACCAAAACTAACTTTAAAGGAGTAATACCTAGGGTAGAGGCCCGCTGCACGGGCTCAATCACATTGGAGGTCATCTTCGGTTCGCCGGACAACTTCCGAAGCGCAGACTTGATCTTCGACATCGTCCCTTTCCACAGTGGCTATCACGCACTGCTCGGACGAACTGCGTTTGCACGCTTCAATGCGGTCCCGCACTATGCCTATCTAAAACTCAAGATGCCAGGACCACACGGTGTTATAACAGTCCATGGAAACATGGATCGCTCCCTCTGTACTGAGGAACACACCGCGGCCCTCGCGACGGAAGTACAGGTCAGCCTTATCAAGCCAAACTCCACATCGGCAGTTAAGCCCCCGGACCCTGTCAAACGAGTCCGGACTACCCTACAGAATGACAATCCAGCTCGTCAGGAGCTCGATTAGCAATTCGACCTTTGTCTTAGCCCCAACCAAACTACAGCGTATGTACCGCGTGCACATAATAAAGGTACCATGGGCGACGATGGAGGCAGATCAAGGATAAAATCCACAATACGGCTCGATCGTACCTGGACCCTCATATCTACCTTTTTTCTTATCTTTGTTTTTTCAGGTTCCCTACAACCCACATCACCTTTTAATGGTGCCAAGGGCCCTTTTCCGGCCCTTATGAAAACCTGCTCAATGATCCTCTCAAATCACACACCAAGGTAAAAAGCAGCGCAGATGTATCGCAAAGTATCTAAAGGATCTTCAAAGATCACCTCTTCCCCTTTCTAGTACCTGTACACAGCTTTCCGTTGTGCTCGGCATGTAAAATAGCCTCGATGCTTATAGCATCATCTGTACAAATACATTTTGACGTATCAATCAGACTATAATGGAAACAACTTTTCGCCCAACCTATTTGGTACTGGCTTATTTCTTAATCTGTATTCCCTCTTTTTCTTTAGTCCGATTGTCATGTACACCTCAGCACGACTTAAATCGCCAGGGGCTCCATTTAGCCGCTTACACTTCTTCAAAATACAATAAGTCCGAACACTTTTTATAGTACAATTCGGCGTCCCGAATATAGCATTATATGCATTGGCTCCGAATCATGTCTTTGGTCAATAGTTGCGTTGCCCAGCTCCTCTGGTTACTACCTTACGTTCCGCTTGTTCGGCTAAGGTAGTAAATGGAGAACTACTGTGATTGTGTTTCTGTCTGATCCGGATAAACACCTAAGTAGGGAAAGCCGAAAACTGACTGTCATGATGCGGTGAGAGCTGGTCAGCTATTCGGCGACTAATTAAAAATATCTTGCGATTTTTTCCGCGTTATGCGACGGACCGGTCTTCATCGGGACGGGCGTCTACAACAGCCATGTTCGGACCATCAAACAATACCAGGGGCTGCGCCTACAATCTTATTGTCAAACTCCTATGGCTAAGTGAGAGTAATAAAGCCGCATAGTCTGATTGTCTGGTTCGCCGCACTAACACCTCCTTCAAGGACCAGGTCGTTGGCTTAAGTGTGTTTTTGCTGTTCTGAACACCCTCGTACTATCTACGTGAGGGGCTAAAGCCGACGACTGAACGGCCGCAACACAGGAAAAATAATTTCAGATGAAATAAGAAAAATATTATACAAATGACTTGTTTTCATAAATACAAATTTCGCAGCGCTGGCCCTCTATAATGCGGGATCCTTCAAGGACATCGTCGAAATACCGCTCCGGCGTAAGGTGCTCCTTGCGTGCGGGCGTTCCCTCGGTTGCAAGATTGGTGGCATTCATCATCGCCCACTGCACCTTGACACGGGCGAAGGCCATCCCGGCACCTTCGATATAGGCTGACCACTTTATAGCGTCAAGCCGTGGGCAGGCATCGACTAGCCGCTTCACAAGCCCAAAGTAGCTGCTGGGTATGGGTTCGGCTGGCCAAAGACGGACTATAACGTCCTTCATGGCCAGTTCGGCCACCCTATGCAGCCCGGTCAGCTGTTTCAGCTGATCACTGAGGGGCATAGGATGCTCTGGCGCAATGTACTGCGACCAGAACAACTTCTCTGCTGAGCTCCCCTGTTCAGCTCGGAAGAAATCCACAGCAACAACAATACTTCCGGGTAGATCCGCAAACGCTCCTGGAGAACTCCAAATGCGTGTCAGTAAGGTGTAATTTCTCCTTAGAAATTTTCTCTGCATATTAAAGGCCTTACCCGCCGCGATCTGCTTGGCCTCTCGGATCTCCCGACAAGCTCCTTGGGCTTCAACCCGGGCCTCCTTCGCACTTTGGAGCGCCGTAGCAAGTTCGGAGTCTCGATCCGACACCTTGCGCTGCAAGGCTCATATTTTTTTATAGCATCCTTGAGCTCTTGTTGGACTTCATCCAACCTCGCTTCATGTTTTCGGCGGGTGGCTCGCTCCTCGTCCACCTCCTTCTTGGCCTCGGCCAGTGCGCTCTTGAGGGCCTCAACCTCAGATGCTTCAACTATGAGCGTAATCATAAAGCTCATTTAGATAAGAAATCAGAACTCATATCATTTCAGATAAGCTTCGGTATCGCATACCTTGCTTTTCCTCCAACTTCCGCTTTAGTTCGGACACTTCGGCGGCATGCGAGGTTGCCGCTAGCATCGAATCCTGTTCATCAATAGAGACATATATGTTAGCTCCTGCGAAGCATTATTCGATCCTCTGTTCGGCCTTTCTTCATGAACGCCGAACAAAGTCTAAGGGGCTATGATAACCCACAAGTGTAGGGGATCGCAACAGCTTTTGAGGGTAAAGTATTCAACCCAAATTTATTGATTCGACACAAGGGGAGCCAAAGAATATTCTTGAGTATTAGCAGTTGAGTTGTCAATTCAACCACACCTGGATAACTTAGTATCTGCAGTAAAGTATTTAGTAGGAAAGTAGTATGATAATAAAGGTAACGGTAGGAAAAGTAATGTTTTTGGGTTTTGTAGTAGTTGTAACAGTAGCAACAGAAAAGTAAATAAGCGAAGAACAATATGTGAAAAGCTCGTAGGCAATGGATCAGTGATGAATAATTATGTCGGATGCGATTCCTCATGTAATAGTTATAACATAGGGTGACACAGAACTAGCTCCAGTTCATCAATGTAATGTAGGCATGTATTCCGTAAATAGTCATACGTGCTTATGGAAAAGAACTTGCATGACATCTTTTGTCCTACCCTCCCGTGGCAGCGGGGTCCTAGCGGAAACTAAGGGATATTAAGGCCTCCTTTTAATAGAGAACCGGAACAAAGCATTAGCACATAGTGAATACATGAACTCCTCAAACTACGATCATCACCAAGAAGTATCCCGATTATTGTCACTTCGGGGTTGTCGGATCATAACACATAATAGGTGACTATAGACTTGCAAGATAAGATCAAGAACACACATATATTCATGAAAACATAATAGGTTTAGATCTGAAATCATGGCACTCGGGCCCTAGTGACAAGCATTAAGCATAACAAAGTGATAGCAACATCAATCTCAGAACATAGCGGAAACTAGGGATCAAACCCAAACAAAACTAACTTGATTACATGGTAAATCTCATCAAACCCATCACCGTCCAGCAAGCCTACGATGGAATTACTCACGCACGGCGGTGAGCATCATGAAATTGGTGATGGAGGATGGTTGATGATGACGACGGCGACGAATCCCCCTCTCCGGAGCCCCGAACGGACTCCAGATCAGCCCTCCCGAGAGAGATTAGGGCTTGGCGGCGGCTCCGTATCGTAAAGTGCGATAAAACTTTCTCTCTAATTTTTTTTCTCCCCGAACGTGAATATATGGAGTTATAGTTGAGTTCGGTGGAGGTCCAGGGGGCCCACGAGACAAGAGGACGTGCCCTGGGAGAGGGGGCGCGCCCCCCACCCTCGTGGACAGGGAGTGGGCCCCCTGGTCTTGATTCTTTCGCCAGTATTTTTTATATTTTCCAAAAAGTGCCTTCATGGATTTTCAGGACATTCCGAGAACTTTTGGTTTCTACACATAAAACAACATCATGGCAGTTCTGCTGAAAACAACGTCAGTCCGGGTTAGTGTCATTCAAATCATGCAAGTTAGAGTCCAAAACAAGGGCAAAAGTGTTTGGAAAAGTAGATACGTTGGAGACGTATCAACTCCCCCAAGCTTAAACCTTTGCTTGTCCTCAAGCAATTTAGTTGATAAACTGAAAGTGATAAAGAAAAACTTTTACAAACTCTATTTGCTCTTATTGTTGTAAACATGCAAAGCCATCATTGAGGTTTCAGCGGATATTATGAACTAACCATACTCGCAATAACACTTAGGTCTCACAATTACTCATATCAATAGCATAATCAGCTAGCGAGCCATAATAATAAAACTCGGATGACAACACTTTCTCAAAACAATCATAATATGATATAACAAAATGGTATCTCGCTAGCCCTTTCTGGGACCACAAAACATAAATGCAGAGCACCTTTAAAGATCAAGGACTGACTAAACATTGTAATTCATGGTAAAAGAGATCCAGTCAAGTCATACCCAATATAAACCAATAGTAATGGATGCAAATGACAGTGTGCTCTCCAGAGGGTGCTTTTTAATAAGAAGGGTGATGACTCAACATAAAAGTAAATAGATAGGCCCTTCGCAGAGGGAAGCAGGGATTTATAGAGGTGCCAGAGATCGATTTTAAAATAGAGATTGAATAATATTTTGAGCGGCATACTTTTGCTGTCAACGCAACAACTATGAGATGGTTGTATCTTCCATACTACATGCATTATAGGTAGTTCCCAATCATAATGGTAAAGGTTTATACTCCCCCAACCACCAACAAGCATCAATCCATGGCTTGCTCAAAACAATGAGTGCCTCCAACTAACAACAACCCTGGGGGGGTTTTGTTTAATTATTTTGATTTGCTTTGATCTTTTTGGATCATGGGACTGGGCATCCCGGTTACCGGCCCTTTCTCGTGAATGAGGAGCGGAGTCCACTCCTCTTGAGAATAACCCACCTAGCATGGAAGATATAGGCAGCCCTAGTTGAAACATGAGCTGCTCGAGCATACAAAACAGAATTTCATTTGAAGGTTTGGAGTTTGGCACATACAAATTTACTTGGAACGACAGGTAAATACCGCATATAGGAAGGTATGGTGGACTCATATGGAACAACTTTGGGGTTTATGCAGTTTGGATGCACAAGCAGTATTCCCGCTTAGTACAGGTGAAGGCTAGCAAAACACTGGGGAGAGACCAACTAAGAGAGCGACAACATTCATAAACATGCATTAAAGTTAATTTACACCAAATACAAGCATGAGTAGGATATAATCTACCATGAACATAAATATCATGAAGGCTATGTTGATTTGTTTCAACTACATGCATGAACATGTGCCAAGTCGAGTCACTCAATTCATTCAAAGGAGGATACCATCCCATCGTACCACATCATAATAATTCTAATAGCATGTTGGCACGCAAGGTAAACCATTATAACTCATAGCTAATCAAGCATGGCACAAGCAACTATAATCTCTAAATGTCATTGCAAATATGTTTACTTCATAATAAGTTGAATAAAAAATGATGAACTCATCATATTTACAAAAACAAGAGAAGTCGAGTTCATACCAGCTTTTCTCATCTCAATAAGTCCATCATATATCGTCATTATTGCCTTTCACTTGCACGACCGAACGAAGTGTATAATAATAATAGTGCACGTGCATTGGACTAAGCTGGAATCTGCAAGCATTCAACTCAAAAGAGAAGACAAGATAATATGGGCTCTAAGTTAAATAAACAATCATGCATATGAGAGCCACTAAGCATTTTCAATATGGTCTTCTCGACCCCCAAAGGAAAGAAAAAAAGAAAACTATTTACACGGGAAATCTCCCAACAAGTAAGAAGAAGAACGAGAAATATTTTTGGGTTTTCATTTTAATTTCTACTACAGGCATGGAAATTAAACTAACTATTTTTTTTGTTTTTCTCAAGGTTTATCAAACACACAAGAAGAAAGCGAGAAAAAGAAAATTAAACTAACATGGATAATACAATGAAAGAGTATGAGCACCGACGACTAGAATAATGTGTGAACATGAATGTAAAGTCGGTGAGAAATACGTACTCCCCCAAGCTTAGGCTTTTGGCATAAGTTGGTCTAATACGAAGGACCACTGCTACTCTTCCCGGTGTATTGGGAGGTGTAATCAGGATACCACTGGCTGGTCATCTCTGGATCCCACTGGAAAGATGATGCACGATAAGGGTCCAGTGCAGGTTCCGGCTCAGGTTCAGGTTCTGGAGTGGATGCTTGGGCTCGATGAGCATACACCGCCTCCGGCGTGACAAGAAAATTATCTCCAAGCAAATCAAACAACATAGGCGCAGGCAAAATAATAGTCTCATTGTGTTTCTTATTAAATCTAAGGTTATACAAGAGCATCTGATCTTTGTTGTCAACAATAAACGTGTGGGCTACCATGCTCTTGTAATCTAAAATGTGAGGAGGCAATTTTGTCTCCTCTTTCTCATGGTGCCTAATAGGTATCTGAAAATGTCTAGCAAGACGTGAAGCATAGATACCTCCAAATATGGGGCCTTTTGTATGATTTAGGCCTAGCCGTTTAGCAATGACGGCACCCATACTAAAACTATTATCTCCAAGCAAGGCATGTTGAAGAATGATAATATCAGGAACACTAAAGTTTCCACTATTTCCACGACCAATCAAGCATCGACTAGCAAATATGGCAAAGTAGCGTAAAACAGGAAAATGTATGCTAGAGATTTTTGCTTCAGAACCCTTCTTTGGCTCCTCTACAGCTATAGTGTTAACAAAGCCATCCACATATTTACTATGGGGTTCCTCTAATTCTCCCTCATAGGGTATCCTACATACCGCGCAAAAATTACGTAAAGACATTTCTCTAAATTCATCATATAAGTGAAATGAGACTGAAGGCGGTGACTTCTTAGGATAATAATAAAAAATTTGCATGAAAGTATTGGTGAGTAAGAGATATTGATTGATCCGGTCATGGAGGAAACCAGTGAGGCCTGCATTCTCGATCAAAGAATAAAAATCTTCATGAATTCCAGCTTCTTTCAAGAAATCATCGCATGGCCATTCACACGACCGTACTTCCGCTAAGCGAGGAAGATTATACTTGGCTTTTTCCTTCTCTTTAGCTTGTTTTTCCTGAGAGCCCTGGCTAGAAGAGCCCCCCAAAAGTTTCCTTAACATTTTCGAATAATGATAGTTGGAACTTTTCCAATAGAATTGATGCTATGAACTTGAGATTGTTTCCTCGAAAAGTGTACTGTATGCTCATTACCATTAACATGAAAAGTGACATTGCCTTTGTTGCAATCAATAACAGCCCCTTCAGTATTCAAAAAGGGTCTACCAAGGATAATAGACATACTATCGTCCTCGGGAATATCAAGAATGACAAAGTCCATTAAGATAGTGACATTTGCAACCACAACAGGCACATCCTCACAAATACCAACAGGTATAGCAGTTGATTTATCAGCCATTTGCAAAGGTATTTCAGTAGGTGTCAACTTATTCCATTCAAGTCTATATAAAGAGAGAGGCATAACACTAACACCAGCTCCAAGATCACATAAAGCAGTTCTAACATAATTTCTTTTAATGGAGCATGGTATAGTTGGTACACCCGGATCTCCAAGTTTCTTTAGTATTACACCCTTAAAAGTGTAATTAGTAAGCATGGTGGAAATTTCAGCTTTCGGTATCTTTCTTTTATTTTTTATGATATCCTTCATATACTTAGCATAAGGATTTACTTTGAGCATATCAGTTAAGCGCATACGTAAGAAGATAGGTCTAATCATTTCAGAAAAGTGTTCAAAATCATCATCATCCTTTGTCTTGGATGGTTTAGGAGGAAAGGGCATGGGTTTCTGAACCCATGGTTCTCTTTCTCTACCGTTCTTCCTAGCAACAAAATCTCTCTTATCGTAACATTGTTTCTTTGATTTTGGGTTATCAAGATCAACAGCAGGTTCAATCTCTACATCATTGTTTTTGCTAGGTTGAGCATCAACATGAACATTATCATTAACATTATCACTAGGTTCATGTTCATCACCTGATTGTGTTTCAGCATCAGAAACAGAAATATCATTGTGATTCTCAGGTGTGTCTACAATAGGTTCACTAGAAGCATGCAAAGTTCTATCATGTTTCTTTTTCTTCTTTTTAGAAGAACTAGGTGCCCCTAAATTGTTTCTCTGAGAATCTTGCTCAATTCTCTTAGGGTGGCCTTCAGGATACAAAGGTTCCTGAGTCATTCTACCAGCTCTAGTAGCCACTCTAACAGCAAAATCATTCTTATTATTTAATTCATCAAGCAAATCATTTTGAGCTTTAAGTACTTGCTCATCTTGAGTAGCAACCATAGAAGTATATTTGCTAATGAGTTTGAGTTCACCTTTAACTCTAGCCATATTATCGCTCACGCGTCCTATCTGTAAAGCATTATTCTTTAACTCTCTACCAACATAAGCATTAAAACTTTCTTGTCTAGCCATAAAGTCATCAAATTCATCTAAGCACGGGCTATGAAATTTAGTAGAGGGGATTTCAACTTTATCATATCTATAGAGAGAATTTACCTTTAGTACATGTGTCGGGTTATCAAGACAGTGTGGTTCTTCAACAAGCGGTATATTAAGACCATGTATTTCTTCAATAGGTGGTAAATTCTTAAGATCTTCAGCTTTAATACCTTTTTCTTTCATTGATTTCTTTGCCTCTTGTATATCTTCAGGACTGAGAAATAAAACACCTCTCTTCTTCGGAGTGGGTTTAGGAATAGGCTCAGGAGTTGGCTCAATTGGTTCAGGAATTGCCTCAGGAATTGGCTCAGGAAGAGTCCAATTATTTTCATTAGTCAACATATTATTCAATAGTAATTCAGCTTCATCGACTGTTCTTTCCCTGAAAACACAACCAGCACAACTATCCAAGTAATCCTTTGAAGCATCGGTTAGTCCATTATAAAAGATGTCAAGTATTTCATTTTTCTTAAGAGGATGATCACGCAAAGCATTAAGTAATCGGAGAAGCCTCCCCCAAGCTTGTGGGAGACTCTCTTCTTAGATTTGCACAAAATTATATAGTTCCCGCAAGGCAGCTTGTTTCTTATGAGCAGGGAAATATTTATCAGAGAAGTAATAAATCATATCCTGGGGACTATGCACACAACCAGGAGCAAGAGAATTATACCAAGTCTTAGCATCACCCTTTAATGAGAACGGAAATATCTTAAGGATATATGTCACGCCCAATATGCGACCCTATCCAAAAGGAACTCGAATGTCCCACCAAGGATAGACCCGCATATTGAAACGCTTTTGCAAGGTGGATATCATTACATCAACATTACATAATAGATGGGGATACATACAAGAGGCATACAATGCCACATGAATACAATATCACAATACATAAGAACATCATCCGACTACGGATGAAACACAAACAGAAACTCAAACGACATCCACCCTGCTAGCCCAGGCTGCCGACCTGGAACCTATCCCCTGATCGAAGAAGAAGCAGAAGAAGAACTCCAAGACAAGCAAACATCACTCTCGCGTCATGATCATCGCAGAACCTACACCTGCAACTGTTGTTGTAGTAATCTGTGAGCCACGAGGACTCAGCAATCCCATTACCATGGGTATCAAGACTAGCAAAGCTTAAAGGAAAGGAAGGGGTAAAGTGGTGAGGCTGCAACAGCGACTAAGCATATATGGTGGCTAACATACGCAAATAAGAGCGAGAAGAGAGCAAGCGGAACGGTCGTCAACTAGTAATGACCAAGAAGTGATCCTGAACTCCTACTTACGTCAAACATAACCCAGAAACCGTGTTCACTTCCCGGACTCCACCGAGAAGAGACCATCACGGCTACACACACGGTTGATGCGTTTTAATTCGGATCTGGTGTCAAGTTATCTACAACCGGACATTAACAAATTACCATCTGCCAATAACCGCAGGCACGGCTTTCGAAAGATTATACCCTACAGGGGTGTCCCAACTTAGCCCATGACAAGCTCTCGCGATCAACGAAGGAATAGACCTTCTCCCAAGAAGAACCTATCAGACTCGGAATCCCGGTTTAAAAGACATTTCGACAATGGTAAAACAAGACCAGCAAAGCCTCCCACTGTGCCGACAAATCCCGATAGGAGCTGCACATATCTCGTTCTCAGGGCACACCGGATTGTCCAAACTTCCGGTAGGCTAGCCCAGAGTTGCCCCTGGTGGCCACCGGCGGTTGATAGGTTGGACCAACACTCACACGAGCACTGGCCCGGGGGGGATAATATAAAGATGACCCTCAAGAGCGCGACTCCCAAGGGAAAAAGGGCTAGGTGAGGCAAATGGTAAAACCAAGGTTGGGCCTTGCTAGAGGAGTTTTATTCAAAGCGAACTGTCAAGGGGGTCCCATAAATCACCCGACCGCGTAAGGAACGCAAAATCTAGGAACATAACACCGGTATGACAGAAACTAGGGCGGCAAGAGTGGAACAAAACACCAGGCAAAAAGCCGAGTCTTCCACCCTTTACCAAGTATATAGATGCATTAATAATATAAGAGATATTGTGATATCCCAATCAAAATCCTGTCCACCATGGAGAAATCTTCAACTTCACCTGCAACTAGCAACGCTATAAGAGGGGCCGAGCAAAAGCGGTAACATAGCCAAACAACGGTTTGCATAGGAAAGGTGTCAAAGGTTAGAGGTTCATGGCAATTTGGGATGGCTTGATAAACAGGTAATAGGTAACACAGCATAGCGATAGAACGAAGCAACTAGCATAGCAATGATAGTAGTGAGATCCAAGGTAGCGTTCATCTTGCCTGAAATCCCACAAGGAAGAAGAACGAGTCCATGAAGAAGACGAACGGATGAAGCCACGAAGACGAACCAAGCGTAGACGAACGAATCCTCACGATCGCAACGGAAACAGGAACTATCGAAAAGAAGCACACAACATAGTAAACACACCACACATGAACAAGACATGATGCACAACAAGCATGATGCATGACAAAGCTATATGGAGCTACTCGTGGCAAGAGATGATGCAAACAAGAGCAACACATCAAGGCAAATTTAAATGAGGTCGGGAACAACATATAACAATTCAAGTAAGTCCTCATATGCATATTTCGAAATTGGTCCAGATCTGAACAAACATTAAGTTGAAGTTGTTAAACAGCAAGTTAAGATGCACAAGGATGATCTACACAAGATTCTAGTCAAGTTACATATAAAGTTCATTTAGTTCGGAGCTACGGCCTAGAAGATATGAGCAACACAAGTTAAACATGGCATTGATGCAAAATGCATACAAACATCAAGAAAACACACCAAGACAAGGATGCAACATGGTAATATGAAACTACATGCAATTCTAAGCAAGTTTCATATAGAGCACACTCAAAACGGAGCAACGGTTCAACACACACATGAAACAAGTTTAAAGGACAAGCTGTCCAAAAACAGCAACTAGGCATATTGCAAGCATCAAAACAACATGCTACAGGACCTCAACAAGAAAAAAAAGGCATGGGCATGATGTACAGGTAAAGCATAACAAAACATGAACACTGAGCTATCTCCAGAAATCACTAGAACATGCTCAAACACACATGGTAAGATTGCAAGTAATAACAATTCAGACTTGACAGAAAATAACATCAGGTTGCAATGTTTAGAGCTATCAAACAACATGTTAAAGGAACTTATAATGGCAAACAAAGGCATGGCATGAATCTACTAGTTGCATAGAACAAGAGACCCTTACTGACCATAAGCCAAAAAGGATCAGAAAATATGATGGCACCCACGTAAACATAGCAAGTTATATTACAGATTCAAACATGGCAGAAATAGAATTATGAAGGCATGTAGATGAGCTTGTGCAACTCACTACATAGCAATACATGGCATGGCAAGGCAACCAACAGTAAGAAGGCATATTTGTGAAGTTAATCATGGCAAGAGAAAGGTCATAGGGTGCATGGAACACTAGGAAAACACATGGAAACAACTGAACTTAATGTAAACAGGCTGACAGCAACATTATGAAGCAACTTTGGAGCAAGATATGAACAAGCTACAGCAACCTATAAATGCAACCAGGGGCATGGATGGATAGAGGATGACATGTAGATCAAAACATGTCTATAGAACATCTCCAGATTATGCATAGAATGATTAGTAGCAACATGTTTACATGGCATCACGAAATAACAGATTCAGCCTAACAAAACAGCAACATCAAGTACCCTACTTAACAAGCTCGATTCACTCACCACAAGTCATTGCATGACAAGATAAGCATAGCATCATCAAGAAGACATGTTTGTGGAACAAACCAAGGCAAGAACAAGTCTATAGCATGCAAGCATCAACTACAACAACCTTGGCTAAGTTGAATAACAAGTAAACAATCTGCCATGAAATATTTTGAACAAAACTAGAGCACTCAAATGACATACTAGACTACTCCATAATTTCAACAAGAGGCATGAATGGATAGACAATAACCACATGTTCAAAACACCCTTACTTAAGTATCTCAAAATATGCATGGATCTCTCTGTAGCATCAAGTTTACATGTCATCAAAATAACAGCAAAACAGGGACTAAAATCAGCAACATCACGATGCCTAGTTTGCATGCTTGTGCTAGTCACCACATTGATCACAAAAATACATGGTAAGCACCTCTGTAAATAAGACATGGCATAGTTCAAAACACATGTAGACATCAACCTCATAGGATGCACACATCAATCATGGCAAAAATGACAAAAGAGCTCGTTCTGTTAACAGACAGCAGAAAACATCATGAAGCACTCTTACAACAATGATTCAGGCATCAAGATGACCTCAAATGAAAATGATTCAATGGAATGAAATGATGTACTCGTTTAGACGAACAATTTGACATATTACACGCATGACACGGAGCTATGGATGCAGAGATACAGCATGACAAACATGGCATGAAAATTACACAGATCTGGGACTTAGTGGAATTTAACCTCCGGGAAAAGTCAACCCGGGACGGAGGCGTGTGGGACGAGGGGATCCGGGACGAGGCAGAGGCGTTTGGATGGGCTCCCGGTGGATCTCATCCCGATCCACCGGATGAACTCCGGCGAGGGCGGCAGCTCCGGCGAGGTCGGCGAAGGGCGGCGGGGCGGCGCCGGCGGGGATGGCGCGGTGGTGCGGTGGGCGGCAGAGGTCGGCGACGAGCGGGGTGGCCGGAGACCGGCGAGGCCGGAGCTCGCGGGTCGAGGAGGCGCGAAGGCGGGCGCCGTGGGGCGCCGGCGGCGGAGAACGAGCGCCGGCGGCGGAGGAGCACGGCGGGGCTGGCCGGCGGCGCGGCGAGGGGCTTCGGGCGGCACGGGGAGCAGCACGCCGGCGGGGCGCGGCGGCGGAGGCGGCGGCCGCGGCAGGCGGCGCGGGGAGCCGGAGGCGCGGGGGCGCGCGTGGGCCCGGGCGGGCCTGCCCTGGGCCCCGTGTGCTGGACGGCGGCGCGGCCGGCGGGTGCCACGTGGCAGCCTCCGGTTCGGTGAGGGCGGCGGCGCGGACGGGGTGGACATGTCTGGCCCGATCCGGACGTGTCCGGCGGCGGAGAGGAGCGAGGCTAGGGTTAGGGGGGATTTTCATCCGCGAATTTGGACGGGAGGGCATATTTATAGTTTCTGGGAGCTAGGAGAGTCCAAATGAAGAGCGGTTTTCGCCCACACGATCGTGATCGAACGACCGAGAGCATGGAGGGGAGTTAGATGGGTTTTGGGCCACTTTGTAAGGGGTGTTGGGCTGCAAGGAGAAGGAGGGGTTTACGGTTACCCGGTTAACCGTTGGAGTACCAAACGAATTCCAAATGGCACGAAACTTGACAGGCGGTCTACCGGTGCTATACCAAGGCCGCTTGGCAAGACTCGGTCCATTCCGAGAACATTTAACACCCACTCACGAAAAGAGAGAAGAGGGGGACGCCGGAGGGCATAGGAGCGCCGGATTGCAAAACGGACAACGGGGAAAAGGCTCGGATGCATGAGACGAACACGTATGCAATGCAATGCACATGATGACATGATAAAATGCAACACGCAAGCAAATGACATGGCAATGACAGCAAATAACTGGCAGACACCTGGCGCGCAAGCAAATGACATGGCAATGACAGCAAATAACTGGCAGACACCTGGCGCATCGGATCCGGGGCGTTACAACACTCCTCCACTAACAAGAGATCTCGTCCCGAGATCTTAGGACCGAGACGGAAGGGAAAAGGGATGAGGTGAAGCAAGAACTCAAGAGAAGAAGCAAAGAATCGAGAGCACTCGAGAATAAGAGAGGAACGACGAGAATCGAAAGCTTACGGAATCAGATAGACTATGAAACCACTCCGGTTAGAATGAGATAAGAAACGAATAAGGCTGAAACGATTTAGGCAGCACTCCGGCTGAACAAGGAAAGAATAGAACACGAACTTGAGAGGATGGAATGACACCTGACGAGAAGAACAGACAATGCCTCCGAAAGAATTGAAATAGAAATGAAAAGAACTTAGAAGGAAGGATTGAATGGAGTTGTTGAGAAAATCAACAATGAAAGAATGAGCTTGTTGTGGACTTATGGATAACATCTCAGAAATTATGAGGTGATACCCAGCCGCAAACGGAAATGATCAAATAGCTGAGAAGAACGAAGAAATGCAAAACTCCAATTCAGAAGAAAAAGAAGTATTAATTGCACTTCGAGATGCAAGAAGAAAAGATACTTGAACGCCACGAACAAAATCTTGATGAACTCTTGAAGGATGAATTAAATCATGAAGAACCACCATGAAGAACTCCGGTAACAAAAGGATGACGAGATAGAATGAAGGAAGAAAGAATAAGATGAGCCATGTGATGATTTAGATGGAGGTTCCGACGAAATGGCTGAGGAAATTGAACTCCGGAAAAGAAAAGATGAAAAGACTTGGAACTAGAATTTATTCATCAAGAACAAATTCTAAAGGAAGGGATAAAATGATAATCAGGGGAAAAGAATCTTGAACGAACCACCGTAAGAAATCAAAATGACTGACGAAAGAGGATGAATCACCGGGAAGACTTAGAAGAACAAATATGCTTGAGGGAATTTAGATGCAAAAGGACAAAGAGATCATGAGCTGATTAAAGAACACTTGAAGGAAGCACCGGGATAAATAGATAACGGTAGTTGAAATGTGAGGACGAAGAATTCTTCTAGAACGATGGCCTCCAGTGAAAAGAAATGGAATAACAACTCCTGAAATACTCCGGATGGGTAAGAAAAGAATATTTGACGACTGGAATAATTTGAGAGGATAATATCAAACTAGAGCCACGAATCTTCGAGAGAACAGACAAGATTGAGAGGGAAAACTCTTCTTCGGTCTTCAATGACGACGGGAAAACACCAAAATAACTGAGGTACTCCGGGAAAATGAAAAGCGAAGAGGTTGAGCCAACAATGAAAAGAATTTGAACGAGATCTTGGAAAGGCATCTGACTGATGGAATCCATTCTTACGTCACACTTGGAAAAGAATTTGAGAATAACTCCGGGGGAATTAGAAGAGTCAGGTAAGATCCTGGGAAAAGACCTGTGGGTTAGGGCCCACTGAAGAGAAAAAATACCGTTGAAAAAGGGATGTTGAACAGCTGGGTGAAGCACCGAAACAATTAAAATATTTGAATGAGGTGACAACCACGAATTAATTGGAACACAGACGAATCTCCTGAGATGTCTTCCGAACTCTAGAATGATTAAACTGGCGAGAGGCGAACGAACAAGGAGAACACTTGATCCAAGGAAAAGAATACGATCAACACCGAAAAAAAACATGAATTGAGTGCACCGGAAAAGAAAGGGATGAAGAATGATGAACAAGACGAGAATTCACCGGTTGAAATAATTGACGAAAGACTGAAGAGGCTCCACATGAATGAAATTGATGCTCAAAAGAGAGTCAGACTCCGGGAAGAAAAAGGGTGGGAGGGCGGGAAAAACAAAGGCAACTCGGGAGGGGAAACGACGAATATCTTGAAGAGACAACACCGGTTGAAATCATTGAGGAGAGAGAGCAAAACTTCGCACGAGTAGGATGGATACTCGATAACGGACTCCGGTTCCGAGAAGAAGAACAGGGAGGGCGGGTGGGAAAAGAAAAAACAACTGAGGATTGAACTCAATGATGAAGATGCTCGAGTCAACTTGACGAGAAATGCACCGGATCAAAAGAGTTGAGAACCAACTACCGGAAAACCAACTGAGTGATCCTAAAGAAAATTTAAAAGGGGAAGAGGAGTAATTCAAAACACCTACGTCAAGATTCCACACCAGAGCGACGAAGGGGCTGAGGAGTAAAAATAATTCCTACTCTCCGATATAACTAGACTACGAAAATAGTTTTTTTCTGGACTCAACATCGTCCAAACTACACGATCAATCAAGGGGGCTCCTAGGGTCGGTCGAGGCTCTGATACCAACTTGTCACGCCCAATATGCGACCCTATCCAAAAGAAACTCAAAGGTCCCACCAAGGATAGACCCGCATATTGAAACGCTTTTGCAAGGTGGATATCATTACATCAACATTACATAATAGATGGGGATACATACAAGAGGCATACAATGCCTCATGAATACAATATCACAATACATAAGAACATCATCCGACTACGGACGAAACACAAACAGAAACTCAAACGACATCCACCCTGCTAGCCCAGGCTGCCGACCTGGAACCTATCCCCTGATCGAAGAAGAAGCAGAAGGAGAACTCCAAGACAAGCAAACATCGCTCTCGCGTCATGATCATCGCAGAACCTGCACCTGCAACTGTTGTTGTAGTAATCTGTGAGCCACGAGGACTCAGCAATCCCATTACCATGGGTATCAAGACTAGCAAAGCTTAAAGGAAAGGAAGGGGTAAAGTGGTGAGGCTGCAGCAGCGACTAAGCATATATGGTGGCTAACATACGCAAATAAGAGCGAGAAGAGAGCAAGTGGAACGGTCGTCAACTAGTAATGACCAAGAAGTGATCCTGAACTCCTACTTATGTCAAACATAACCCAGAAACCGTGTTCACTTCCCGGACTCCGCCGAGAAGAGACCATCACGGCTACACACACGGTTGATGCATTTTAATTCGGATCTGGTGTCAAGTTATCTACAACCGAACATTAACAAATACCCATCTGCCAATAACCGCAGGCACGGCTTTCGAAAGATTATACCCTGCAGGGGTGTCCCAACTTAGCCCATGACAAGCTCTCGCGATCAACGAAGGAATAGACCTTCTCCTAGGAAGACCCGATCAGACTCGGAATCCCGGTTTATAAGACATTTCGACAATGGTAAAACAAGACCAGCAAAGCCTTCCGCTGTGCCGACAAATCCCGATAGGAGCTGCACATATCTCGTTCTCAGGGCACACCGGATTGTCCAAACTTCCGGTAGGCCAGCCCAGAGTTGCCCCTGGTGGCCACCGGCGGTTGACAGGTCGGACCAACACTCACGACGAGCACTGGCCCGGGGAGGATAATATAAAGATGACCCTCGAGAGCGCGACTCCCATGGGAAAAAGGGCTAGGTGAGGCAAATGGTAAAACCAAGGTTGGGCCTTGCTAGAGGAGTTTTATTCAAAGCGAACTGTCAAGGGGGTCCCATAAATCACCCGACCGCGTAAGGAACGCAAAATCCGGGAACATAACACCGGTATGATGGAAACTAGGGCGGCAAGAGTGGACCAAAACACCAGGCAAAAGGCCGAGTCTTCCACCCTTTACCAAGTATATAGATGCATTAATAATATAAGAGATATTGTGATATCCCAATCAAAATCCTGTCCACCATGGAGAAATCTTCAACTTCACCTGCAACTAGCAATGCTATAAGAGGGGCTGAGCAAAAGCGGTAACATAGCCAAACAACGGTTTGCATAGGAAAGGTGTCAAAGGTTAGAGGTTCATGGCAATTTGGGATGGCTTGATAAACAGGTAATAGGTAACGCAGCATAGCGATAGAACGAAGCAACTAGCATAGCAATGATAGTAGTGAGATCCAGGGTAGCGGTCATCTTGCCTGAAATCCCGCAAGGACGAAGAACGAGTCCATGAAGAAGAGAAACGGATGAAGCCACGAAGACGAACCAAGCGTAGACGAACGAATCCTCACGATCGCAACGGAAACAGGAACTATCGAAAAGAAGCACACAACATAGTAAACACACCACACATGAACAAGACATGATGCACAACAAGCATGATGCATGACAAAGCTATATGGAGCTACTCATGGCAAGAGATGATGCAAACAAGAGCAACACATCAAGGCAAGTTTAAATGAGGCCGGGAACAACATATAACAATTCCGGTAAGTCCTCATATGCATATTTCGAAATTGGTCCAGATCTGAACAAACATTAAGTTGAAGTTGTTAAACAGCAAGTTAAGATGCACAAGGATGATCTACACGAGATTCTAGTCAAGTTACATATAAAGTTCATTTAGTTCGGAGCTACGGCCTAGAAGATATGAGCAACACAAGTTAAACATGGCATTGATGCAAAATGCATACAAACATCAAGCAAACACACCAAGACAAGGATGCAACATGGTAATATAAAACTACATGCAATTCTAAGCAAGTTTCATATAGAGCACACTCAAAACGGAGCAACGGTTCAACACACACACATGAAACAAGTTTAAAGGACAAGCTGTCCAAAAACAGCAACTAGGCATATTGCAAGCATCAAAACAACATGCTACAGGACCTCAACAAGAAAAAAAAGGCATGGGCATGATGTACAGGTAAAGCATAACAAAACATGAACACTGAGCTATCTCCAGAAATCACTAGAACATGCTCAAACACACATGGTAAGATTGCAAGTAATAACAATTCAGACTTGACAGAAAATAACATCAGGTTGCAATGTTTAGAGCTATCAAACAACATGTTAAAGGAACTTATAATGGCAAACAAAGGCATGGCATGAATCTACTAGTTGCATAGAACAAGAGACCCTTACTGACCATAAGCCAAAAAGGATCAGAAAATATGATTGCACCCACGTAAACATAGCAAGTTATATTACAGATTCAAACATGGCAGAAATAGAATTATGAAGGCATGTAGATGAGCTTGTGCAACTCACTACAGAGCAATACATGGCATGGAAAGGCAACCAACAGTAAGAAGGCATATTTGTGAAGTTAATCATGGCAAGAGAAAGGTCATAGGGTGCATGGAACACTAGGAAAACACATGGAAACAACTGAACTTAATGTAAACAGGCTGACAGCAACATTATGAAGCAACTTTGGAGCAAGATATGAACAAGCTACAACAACCTATAAATGCAACCAGGGGCATGGATGGATAGAGGATGACATGTAGATCAAAACATGTCTATAGAACATCTCCAGATTATGCATAGAATGATTAGTAGCAACATGTTTACATGGCATCACGAAATAACAGATTCAGCCTAACAAAACAGCAACATCAAGTACCCTACTTAACAAGCTCGATTCACTCACCACAAGTCATTGCATGACAAGATAAGCATAGCATCATCAAGAAGACATGTTTGTGGAACAAACCAAGGCAAGAACAAGTCTATAGCATGCAAGCATCAACTACAACAACCTTGGCTAAGTTGAATAACAAGTAAACAATCTGCCAGGAAATATTTTGAAGCAAAAGTAGAGCACTCAAATGACATACTAGACTACTCCATAATTTCAACAAGAGGCATGAATGGATAGACAATAACCACATGTTCAAAACACTCTTACTTAAGTATCTCAAAATATGCATGGATCTCTCTGTAGCATCAAGTTTACATGTCATCAAAATAACAGCAAAACAGGGACTAAAATCAGCAATATCACGATGCCTAGTTTGCATGCTTGTGCTAGTCACCACATTGATCACAAAAATACATGGTAAGCACCTCTGTAAATAAGACATTGCATAGTTCAAAACACGTGTAGACATCAACCTCATAGGATGCACACATCAATCATGGCAGAAATGACAAAAGAGCTCGTTCTGTTAAAAGACAGCAGAAAACGTCATGAAGCACTCTTACAACAATGATTCAGGCATCAAGATGACCTCAAATGAATATGAAGCAATGGAATGAAATGATGTACTCGTTGAGACGAACAATATGACATATTACACGCACGAAACGGAGCTACGGATGCAGAGATATAGCATGACGAACATGGCATGAAAATTACATAGATCTGGGACTTGGTGGAATTTAACCTCCGGGAAAAGTCAACCCGGGACGGAGGCATGCGGGACGAGGGGATCCGGGACGAGGCAGAGGCATTTGGATGGGCTCCCGGTGGATCTCATCCCGATCCACCGGATGAACTCCGTCGAGGGCGGCGGCTCCGGCGAGGGCGGCGAAGGGCGGTGGGGCGGCGCCGGCGGGGATGGCGCGGTGGTGCGGTGGGCGGCAGAGGTCGGTGACGAGTGGGGCGGCCGGAGTCCGGCGAGGCCGGAGCTCGCGGGTCGAGGAGGCGCGGAGGCGGGCGCCTTGGGGCGCCGGCGGCGGAGGAGCACGGCGGGGCGGGCCGGCGGCGCGGCGAGGGGCTCCGGGCGGCACGGGGAGCAGCACGCCGGCGGGGCGCGGCGGCGGAGGCGGCGGCCGCGGCGGGCGGCGCAGGGAGCCGGAGGCGCGGGGGCGCGCGCGGGCCTGGGCGGGCCTGCCCTGGGCCCCGCGGGCTGGACGGCGGCGCGGCCGGTGGGTGCCACGTGGCAGCCTCCGGTTCGCTGAGGGCGGCGGCGCGGACGGGGCGGATATGTCCGGCCTGATCCGGACGTGTCCGGCGGCGGAGAGGAGCGTGGCTAGGGTTAGGGGGGATTTTCATCCGCGAATTTGGACGGGGAGGGCATATTTATAGTTTCTGGGAGCTAGGAGAGTCCAAATGGAGAGCGGTTTTCGCCCACACGATCGTGATCGAATGACCGAGAGCATGGAGGGGAGTTAGATGGGTTTTGGGCCACTTTGGAAGGGGTGTTGGGCTGCAAGGAGAAGGAGGGGTTTACGGTTACCCGGTTAACCGTTGGAGTACCAAACGAACTCCAAATGGCACGAAACTTGACAGGCGGTCTACCGGTGCTATACCAAGGCCGCTTGGCAAGACTCGGTCCATTCCGAGAACGTTTAACACCCACTCATGAAAAGAGAGAATAGGGGGACACTGGAGGGCATAGGAGCGCCGGATTGCAAAACAGACAACGGGGAAAAGGCTCGGATGCATGAGACGAACACGTATGCAATGCAATGCACATGATGACATGATAAAATGCAACACGCAAGCAAATGACATGGCAATGACAGCAAATAACTGGCAGACACCTGGCGCATCAGATCCGGGGCGTTACAATATAATAATAGCGAGATTTATCATCATGAGTAAACAGGGTGGCTATATCATTCAACTTGGTAAGATGTGCCACAATAGTTTCAGATTCAAGGCCATAAAAAGGATCAGATTCAACTAAAGTAATAATCTCAGGATCAACAGAGAATTCATAATCCTTATCAGTAACACAAATAGGTGAAGTAGCAAAAGCATGGTCAAGTTTCATTCTAGCATTAAGAGACTGCTCCTTCCATTTAGCTAATAATTTCTTAAGATCATATCTATCATTGCAAGCAAAGATAGCTCTAGTAGCTTCTTCATTCATAACATAACCCTCAGGAACAACATGCAATTCATAATCATTGGGAGAATTTTCATCATCACTATCATCAATAATAGCATCTTCAATAATTTCATTCCCTCTAACCCTAGCAAGTTGTTCATCAAGAAATTCACCTAATGGCAAAGTAGTATCACGCACAAAAGTAGTTTCATCATAAGTATCATGCATAGCAGAAGTGGCATCATCAATAACATAGTTGAGGTGTTGCAAGTTTAGGTGTAGCAGGTTTAGGTGTTGCAAGCTTACTCAAAACAGAAGGAGAATCTAGTGAAGAGCTAGATGGCAGTTCCTTACCTCCCCTCGTAGTTGAGGGATAGATCGTAGTTTTCGCGTCTTTCAAGTTCTTCATAGTGATCAACAGATATAAATCCCAAGTGACTCAGAGAATAGAGCTATGCTCCTCGGCAACGGCGCCAGAAATTAGTCTTGATAACCCACAACTGTAGGGGATCGCAACAGCTTTCGAGGGTAAAGTATTCAACCCAAATTTATTGATTCGACACAAGGGGAGCCAAAGAATATTCTTGAGTATTAGCAGTTGAGTTGTCAATTCAACCACACCTAGATAACTTAGTATCTGTAGTAAAGTATTTAGTAGCAAAGTAGTATGATAATAAAGGTAACGGTAGCAAAAGTAATGTTTTTGGGTTTTGTAGTAGTTGTAACAGTAGCAACGGAAAAGTAAATAAGCGAAGAACAATATGTGAAAAGCTCGTAGGCAATGGATCAGTGATGGATAATTATGTCGGATGTGATTCCTCATGTAATAGTTATAACATAGGGTGACACAGAACTAGCTCCAGTTCATCAATGTAATGTAGGCATGTATTCCGTAAATAGTCATACGTGCTTATGGAAAAGAACTTGCATGACATCTTTTGTCCTACACTCCCGTGGCAGCGGGGTCCTCGCGGAAACTAAGGGATATTAAGGCCTCCTTTTAATAGAGAACCGTAACAAAGCATTAGCACATAGTGAAATACATGAACTCCTCAAACTACGGTCATCACCAAGAAGTATCCCGATTATAGTCACTTCGGGGTTGTCGGATCATAACACATAATAGGTGACTATAGACCTGCAAGATAAGATCAAGAACACACATATATTCATGAAAACATAATATGTTCAGATCTGAAATCATGGCACTCAGGCCCTAGTGACAAGCATTAAGCATAGCAAAGTCATAGCAACATCAGTCTCAGAACATAGTGGATACTAGGGATCAAACCCTAACAAAACTAACTTGATTACATGGTAAATCTCATCCAACCCATCACCGTCCAGCAAGTCTACGATGGAATTACTCACGCATGGTGGTGAGCATCATGAAATTGGTGATGGAGGATGGTTGATGATGACGACAATGACGAATCCCCCTCTCCGGAGCCCCGAACGGACTCCAGATCAGCCCTCCCGAGAGAGATTAGGGCTTGGCGGTGGCTTCGTATCGTAAAATGCGATGAAACTTTCTCTCTGATTTTTTATCCCTGAAAGTGAATATATGGAGTTGGAGTTGAGGTCGGTGGAGGTCCAGGGGGGCCATGAGATAGGGGGCGCGCCCCCCACCCTCGTGGACAGGGTGTGGGCCCCTAGTCTTGATTCTTTCGCCAGTATTTTTTATATTTTCCAAAAAGTGCCTCTTTGGATTTTTAGGACATTCTGAGAACTTTTGCTTTCTACACATAAAACAACATCATGGTAGTTCTGCTGAAAACAGCATCAGTCCAGGTTAGTTTCATTCAAATCATGCAAGTTAGAGTCCAAAACAAGGGCAAAAGTGTTTGGAAAAGTAGATACGTTGGAGACGTATCAGGCTACTATCTACATAGGCATTCCTTTTGTAAACAGCCAAAAACATATTACGTCACATACCTCAAAGCTTGTTAAAAGGCTGGTATAGGCTTCGTTCAATCCGTTTAGTGGACCGAACCTTTTCAACCACCGTACCCATAATGGTACAGTGTTCCTCCGCAATGGAAGCACTCTGAAGCGCTTCCACTAGAGTGTCCGGCGCCTCCGGATTGATAGAGGATGTCGGTAGAGATGGCGCCCCCCTTCTCTCGAAGGAGGCTGCTCGCCCAAGTCCGGAGCCGTATGGATCTCCGGAATAATATTCCGTTGGGGGCCGAATTGAGCATGGCCCCTGTCGCTGGTCTCCATGAGGGTTGATTTCCCCCTCTTTTTGGCAACAGAGGTATTACCCTCCATCGCCACCTTCACGGCCTCTCGCACCTCCTCGTGACCTAGAGAGGTTCTTCGGGACAACACTTCAGTGTTGTCCGTAGCGGTGGGTGGAGAGACCTACGGGGGCGACTCGCTCTCCATCGCGTTCGGCCCTAGCGAGTTCCCAGATGACGATGATCGTCGGGGGAGATCGTGAGCCGGGTTGCAATGCGCAATTCAATATGTTAGAACCACAAGGCATGAAACCGGATATATGAACAGTGTATTTGGATACTTACAATCCGACCAGGGGCTTCGGCCTGGGGTGCCACTCGGGGATGGCATCAGCATCCGTTTCAGAATCATCACAAAGGGAGAGTTTCCCCTTCTTGGACGCCTCCACCTCTTGATTCGTGGAAGCCTCCCTTTTCTTCTTTGCCTTCAAGGGGAGAGTTGCTCTCTTCCTCCACTACATCTTCGTCATGAAGGAGAGAGTCTCGATGTCTTCGAACATGATGTCCTAAGCGCCCTTACTGCGGAGGCCACCTCTGGTCTCCTTTCTCTTCTTCTTAGCCTTCTTTTCTAGCGCCTGATATGGTGTCGGCATCAGCATCCTCGTCAATAGAGGAGTGGCTGAGTCTTCGGGCAGCGGAGCAGGACATTGCATCCGCTCCGCCTTCTTTGTCCAGCCCTATGGGGAGGATGGAAAGCTCAGTATATTCCTTGGATTTGCAAATTGATGTCATCAGAAAACATATGGGAGTGGCCGGATGAGTGCAGTCGAGGCCAAGGTCTTCGGACATCTCCGGCCACGACTTCTGAGCCTTGAAAAGCAGCTTCCATATGTCTTCGTGCGTCATGCCAAAGAACCGCTGCATGGTCCGAGGACTGGCCGGGTTGAACTCCCACATATATAGAGTCCGGCGTTGGCAAGGGAGAATCTGGCGACAAAGCATCAGCTGGATTACACTAGCAAGACTGATGTTCTTGTTTATCATACCCTTGACGCGGCTCTGCAGCATCATCACCTCGTCGGACGGCTCCCAATCTAGGCCCTTACTGAGCCAGGATGTAAGCCGCATCGGGGCCCAGACTTGAACTCGGGAGCAGCAACCCATGTGGCGTCACGGGGTTCCGTGATGTAGAACCACCTCTGCTGCCACCCTTTGACGGTCTCCACGAAGGTCCCCTTGGTCCAAGCGATGTTGGGAAGCTTGCTCACCATGGCGCCGCCGCACTCTGCGTGTTGACTGTTGACCACCTTTGGCTTCACATTGAAGACCTTGAGCCACAAGACGAAGTGGGGGGATGCAGAGAAATGCCTCGCACACGACGATAAACGCCAAAATATTGAGGAAGGAATTTGGGGCTAGATCATGAAAATCTAACCCATAGTAAAACATGAGACCACAGACGAAAGGATGAAGGGGAAATCCTAGTCCGCGAAGGAAATGGGGGATGAACACTACCCTCTCATTAGGCTCTGGGGTGGGAATGATCTGCTTTTTGGCAGGGAGCCGGTGGACTATGTCCGCGGCCAAGTACCCAGCTTCCCAAAGCTCCTTGATGTTCTCCTTTGTAATAGAGGAAGCCATCCACTTTCCCTGCGCTCCAGATCCGGACATGGCTGGGGTGTTTGGTGGCAATGGAAAAGGTTGGAACTTGGGCGCTGGAGCTCGAATGGCAGATGGGCTGACGAGGAAGAAGGCGTGGGGTAAAAAGATGGATCCTTATCTTCTTATAAAGGCAGTGGATATGAAGCGTCCCCTCATAAGCCTTAAATATCGCCTATTCCCAAGGAGACGTGTGAACGACACGGTTGTATTACCCAAACCCCTATTGATGAGAATCCCGTGATAAGGGGACACGATCCCTTCTTTGACAAGATGTGCCTATGATCGTTCCTCAAAACACGAAGCGGGGGCTGTAAAACGGTTCAGAATACTAACAAGGCCAGGACATAACACCTCGCCGGAAAAATCGCCTATGGACGTAACTTACTTTGTTTTGAGTATTTTTGCCCTTACAGCTTAAGGTTGTAATTATTAAACAGAGCCGGATACAACTATTATGTGTGTAGGACTGCTTTGGAGTATTCGGATAAGGAACCCGCCTTGCAATGCCGAAGACAATCTCCGCGCCGGATACATCGTCATTGAAGCCCGGTTCAGGGGCTACTGAGGGAGTCCTGGACTGCGGGGTCCTCGGGGAGCCGGTCTATGTGACATGGGCCGGACTGATGGGCCGTGAAGATATGAGATAGAAGCCCTTCTCCCGTGTCCGGATGTGAGTCTCTTTTGCGTGGATGGCAAGCTTGGCATCCAGATGTATAGTTTCCTTACTCTGTAAACTGACTTTATACAACCCTAGTCCCCTCCGGTGCCTATATAAACTGGAGGGCGTAGTCCGTAGAGACAATCATAATCATACAGGCTATACATGTAGGGTTTAGCCATCACGATCTCGAGGTAGATTAACTCTTGTAACCCCTATACTCATCAAAGTCAATCAAGAAGGAAGTAGGGTATTACCTCCATTAAGAGGGCCCGAACATGGGTAAACATCGTGTCCCCTGCCTCCTGTTACCTTTGATGCTTAGACGCACAGTTCGGGACCCCCTACCCGAGATCTGCCTGTTTTGACACCGACAGCCTCCAAGAGCGGCAGGAAAAACTTGTAGTCGTCAAGAATGCGAAGGAAAAGGAAACTACGGCTATCGAAAAGAGACCTGGTGAACTAGATGCCCTTGTTAGGTACATCGTCAGAGTTGAGTTCCCAGGATGTCGTGAAACTGAGTCTTCTGTCTAATTTTATACTGTGGCTATGTACCATGGTTGGTTATTGTAATGTTTGAGACAGTCTATTTGACAACTGTCAAGTTTGCGGTTTAATAAAAGCAGCGACAACTCACGACAACTCAATTTGCATTCAAATTCAAAATTTTCACATATTCATATTAAAATTGTCAAATATGCCCACCAATTTTGGCACTATAAAACAAATTGACCGTGCATACAAAGTGTGGCGGTTATGTACACCGTCACCGGCGTACGGTGATGTCTACTATACAACTTATTCTTGTAGACTCATGTTGGGCCTCCAATCGCATGGTCTCTCTCAAACAACTCTATAATCAAATATAAGAAATCACTTGTGTCCCCAACACACCCAATACAATGGCAAATTGTATAGGTGCACTAGTTCAGTGAAGAGATGGTGATACAAGTGTAGTATGGATAGTAGATATAAGTTTTTGTAATCTAAAAATATACAAACAGCAAGGTAGCAAGTAACAAACTGAGCACAAACGGTATTGCAAGGTTTAGAGACAAGGCCTAGGGTTCATACTTTTACTAGTGCAATCTCTCAACAGTGCTAACATAATTGAATCGCATAACAATCCCTCAACGTGCGACAAAGAGTCACTCCAAAGTTCTTATCTAACGGAGAACCTAAGATGAAGTTGTAGTATGGAACGAAACCACCTCAAAGTTATCTTTTTCGATCAATCTATAGAGCCATCCCTATAAGTGTTACAAACAGCCCTAGAGTTCTTACTAGAATAACACCATATGATACACATCAACCAACTCTAATGTCACCTAGATACTCCAATGTCACCACAAAAATACATGAGTTGATTATTTGATATGCATCAAACAACTTCAGATTCATATTCAATCCAACACAAAGAACTTCAAAGAGGGCCCCGAAGTTTCTACCGGCGAAAGTATGATGAAAACGTGCATCAACCTCTATGCCTAGATTACCCCAATGTCACTGCCGGAATCTGCAAGTTGATTGCCAAAACATATATCAAGTGAATCAATAGAACACCCCGTTGTCACCACGAGTATCCACATGCAAGACATACATCAAGTGTTCTCAAATTCAAAAATATTCAATCTAATAATAGTGAAACCTCACAGGTGAAAACTCAATTCATCACAACAAGATAGAGAGGGAGAAACACCATATGATCCAACTACATTAACAAAATTTGCGGTACATCAAGATCGTGCCAAATCAAGAACACGGGAGAAAGAACCCGCAAAAAAAAGAACACGGGAGAGAGAGAGAGAGAGAGAGAGAGAGAGAGAGATCAAACACATAGATACTGGTACATACCCTCAGTACTTCCTCCTCGTCATGGAGACCGCCAGAATGATGAAGATGGGCTTCAGTGATGACTTCCCCCTCCAGCAGGGTGCTAGAGAAGGCCTCCAGATGGGATCGCTTCAGTAAAGAGCTTGCAGTGGAGGAACGGGAGTTCTGGATTTCTTTCTAGAGTTTTTGGTTTTTATTGGAACTTTTGGCGTTGGTTCCACATCAAGGGGGGCCCACGATGGAGTGACAAGCCTGCCCGGCGTGCCCCCTAGGCTTTTCGCGTCCTCGTGGCTCTTCTGGTCCTTCCTCGAAGCTTCGGGGGTTTCTTTTTGTCCATAAAAGGCACCGCAAATTTTTAGCCCATTCCGAGAACTTTCATTTCTACACAACAACACCATGGTAGTTCTGCTGAAAATAGCGTTAGTCTGGGTTAGTTCCATTCAAATCATACCAAAACCCTATAAAATTGTTGTAAACATGACATAAATACTTCATAAATTATAGATACATTGGAGACGTATCATATGTCCCCACATGTAAGAAGCCACGTCACCCATGTATGGACCCGCCTACCAGCATCCACGTTACCACAAGAATGGGCCCACAAGTTAGAACCGTTGACTGGTCCGACAACACATCATCACGAAAAAATGATGTCTGGTCCCACCTGTCAGCAACCACGTCAGCATCTTCTGTGCCCATATATCAGTAGCGTTGGCCGGTCAAAAGTAACTCCAAGTTATTACTAACAGGACCATCGGAGATAAAAACCACGGTGGACCCACATGGAAGAAGCCATGTCAGCAACTGCTGGCCCAACCTGTCAAAATCTTTGACCGGTCAAACTCGCGGACCAATCACCGATGACGGTATTATCATCGCCAAAAATATCTTAGGCGATAGAATGGGCTATCATAGGTGACATTCTGGGCCATCACCGAACATGGCCACCGGTGACATTTTCTGTTTTGTCACCTAAAATCCAAACTTGCATGACGAAAAAAGTGGTGCCGTTAAAATTTTAGTTTCTATGACGACACTTCAGTGACGATGGGGGTGACGGTTGAAAAATGTTACCAGTGTATTTTCCGTGACGAAAAAGGGTTATACATGACATGAGTAAAATGTCGCCAAATAGAGAAAATTTTGTAGTGATGGTGATGCCACTAAATCTCACCTCGGGTATTCGGTAACTACAGGTTCGCTTGAATTTTTATTCATGTGGGTAAAGGGGTTAATATGGATGTCCACGGTTCCGCTATTGATTACTGATTGAAAAGAGTTCCGGTGATGCCTATACTTCACCGAACCTACAGGGTCACACATTTAAGGGTCATCTATCTGATGAATACTAGAGGGCGTCTAAGAGAAAGTCATCGGAAAAGTTTAGAAGATGGTGGAAATGTTCTGGGGAGAAAACCAGAATTGTTGAGGACAAACCAAAAATGTTTCGGAATAGTACCATCATGCCAGAAATGTTTCGGAATGTGTCTAGAATTATTTTAGAGGGTGCCGAAAATGTTCTTGGACCTTCCAAATTTTTCCCAGAGAAAACACATGGGAAACATCTTTTCCCAGTGAGAGGGGACAAGATCACAAATCTTGCATGATGTTTTTGGGCTGTTTTTGGGGCGCCCCCTTTAGGTGGCAACCCTTTTTGGTGGGAATTGCTTGGGGGGGGGTCCATGGTGGGGGCAAGCCCCAAAAAACATGGAGACATGTTGGAGGGCTATTGGGGCACCCCAAATTTCAGCCATGACAAGGGGAGGGGGGGCTTGTGGGCACCGTACCACCTTTGGTGGGTGCTTGTTTTGGAGCCCCCTTATGGGCTGATGTTTTCAACCCCTCATCCACCCCTTCCAACACTATAAAAGGAGGAGGAGAGTCCTCTCCAACTCACTTCAAATCTCGCAACACAAGGCATGCATGATCTGCCATCTCTCTCTCCCTCACACAAAATAGTTTCGTAGTGCCGTGTTTGGTTTCCAGAAGGGATTAGTTCTAGGTGGCGAAGCCCTGATGGATATGTGACACAATATGTCTGCAACCCTTTAGATAGGTCATATGTTAGATCTTCTGTCTGTGGGACTTTTCGAGGGGCCTCCCAAAGGGCTATTCGAGGGACCCTTGGAGGGACTGTTCGACAACCTCTTGAAGGGTTATCCTGGGGACCGTCTGAGGAGCTATCTGAGGGAGAAAATCTCGTGGTTGGGAGATTGTAAAATCCTAGATGCGAGGATCTGCACCAATGATCTTCCCCAACTCTACTTCCACTGCGCTACGAGTTGGTAACAATTAGATCAAACCTTGTATGCATCTTCATAGTGGTCATGGGCTGGTGCATAGGACAATTCTTTATTTTGTACTGCGTTTCCCTACAGAATGTTCTGAAGAACAATAGGGGTTGTTATTGACAGGAAGGAAGAGAATATAAAATTTCACACCATGGAAAGGGATGGAACACTTTCCAAGAAAGAAAAAATAGGAAAAATTAATGTGGGAAGTTTGTCATTAGGACGGAGCTAGGGACAAGAGGCCAGCCGGTAGGCTCTAATGTGAACATCCCTACCAATGTCACAACCATTACCCTTGCTGCTACACAACTTGTACTAACTCTAGAACTCGCACACGCGAATTAAATTGGCGAGTACTTTTGTTTCTTAGGATGACTTCTAATGTTCAGAACATTATGATGCTGCTTAAATTAGATACTTATGTATTGCTTAGGAATGACTTGCCTAGCATAGACAATAGGGGTGAGCATTGGAACATGGTCAACTATATGGAGATGAAGGCACGCACACGAAATAAGAATGGAGATTCACGTGGAGATTATAGGACTTTTTTAGTTGGATAATAGATGATTTTTAAGCCATTATAATGACATATGAAGACTTGGATGAAATATAGATGATGCCACTTTATAATTTTCATGCATAGCCTTCTGTAAGTGTTGCGCCACCTTGTTTTTAGGCTAGGCCCATGTATTTTCTAAATACCATGCCATGGGTTGTTTTAAAGTTCCTGTGAGTGCGGGAAACTGGCTTAGGATGGATTTCAGACCCACTTTCCAAGGGTGGACAAAATCCCGCTCTACCCTATCGACACCGCCCTTAGGGTGTCGATTAGACTCGTCTTGTGTCAAGTTAAAAGTTAGCCATAGTTTCAAGTTCGTGTAGTTCGTTTGTGTCCAACGATCAGGCCAAGACCACTCTTCAAAGCCACACTTTTCAATAATAATCATTCATCTTTGTTTGGAATGCACCAATTATAATTCTTAGTTCTTGCTTGTTCTTTGATTGCTTGCACTAATTACACCTTCATGGTTAAGTTCATCATACTACGGCATGTTCAATAACCTCTTGGAGTTGGTTTAATCATTTCTAAGGCGCAATGTTGCCGCACATTGTACTCGGATAGTCAAAGTTGACTCCAACCAAATCGGTAGTTCCCTTCTCATCAAAAGATTGGGACAAACCTGCCCCTATCAAGTGGTATCTAATTTGCATGTTGTTTGGTGAGATTTTACCAAGTGGTATGTGATTTCACCACCATTACATATTCACTCCCAATCCAAGTACACCTCCATCACATATTCGGTTTGCTTTCGAGATCCATCTTAAGTTTGGTTCATATTGCCTTATTTGAGTAGGTTTCATATTTCACCAACTTTGTTCCATCTATAGAATCTGGATTTTTTTAAAGAACTTTTTTCTATAGTAATTTTAGGTCTTAAGGAGCGTTTTGAGATACGCGCCGCTATTGAAAATTTGTGAGCATGCTTTTCAGAGTATTTTCAATGAAAATTTCAAGGTCATTTTTTTATCCTAGATTGGTTTTAGACCTTGGGAAGCATTTTGAGACACTCACCATCATGGTCATTTTTTGTAAAAAATACCGCCAAAAAACAAAAAAACAGTCATATTGAGCTTCCTTGGTTACATGCAATGCAGTGATTTTGTTAGTGTTATAGCCTCGTGTCTCTAGTATTGTGTATCCTAGGACCAGCACAGTACCGTCGTTAAGCGTTTCTTAACATTGTGTCTCTGATTTGACTGTTGCTAACCATTTTGCTATCATATTTAAGTATTCTAAGCTTCACATACATCTACATAATGTGTTTAACCAACACCTGGCAATCGCTCTCCTCTATCTTTGAGAGTTTTGACTCGTCAGTTGCACATCACCACTTGTTTTGCTTGGTAACAATTGAGATACACATGACGGATTATTGATTGTCCACCACACCACCTTCTAGTAGCCAGTAGGATCAAAATGTGTGTGTGTGTGTGTGTGTGTGTGTGTGTGTGTGTGTGTGTGTGTGTGTGTGTGTGTGTGTGTTACTAACCATGTGAAGATCCAACTCCGATGAGATTGACAAGGAAAACATGACGATGAAGGAGTTACATAATCTTTTATAAAATTGGTGATTGAACATATGCAGGACTTTTACACCAGATTTGGCGAGGCCATGGAGAAGATAGACGGACTTGAGAAAAATTTCAAAACCAAGCATTCAACTAATTTCTCACACGTCTACCTCCCCCAACATATGATGCACCTCGCTATCAAACACCGCCTGTTGCACCTTGCCAACAAGATCAAATGGGACGAGCAAGGCATGTTCTCCGTGAACAAGGCCACACTCGTACCGATGTTGGCTTCTACGACAAGCAGTATGAGGACTATGAGGGTGAGGACGAGTACAAGGATAAGGTTGCATAGAACCATGTACATAAAGTCGGTCGCCCATATCCCTACCATCAACATGGTATGCCATCACTACTCCCTCAAGTACGCAAAGATGAACATGTGGCCAAACTAAAATTAAATATTCCATGGTACGAGGGTAGATATATTCCTGATGCATATCATACATGGGAGTTAAAGACTGATCAATGTTTTACATGCTTACAATATTCTAAGAATATACGTGTTACAATTGATGTTTGTGAATTCAGGTTTGCCTTCCATTTGATGGTTTGAACATTGTAAATTGCATCATAATAATAGTCAAACTACTTTGTTTCCTCTGAAAGATGTTATGCATACTCGTTGGGTCTAATCACATTATCCACGTGAATTGCATAAAAAATTACCGGGTTTGAGACAAGAGAAAATTATGTAGAGGAATATTTATAGCTATTATGAAATGGGTTGATTAGATGTTCTTATTGAAGATAATGAATATATGCTTGAGGAGTATAACAACATCAATCATTCATTTCATCTTGCGTGCAGAGATGAACGTGAAGTGCATGATCCACAGTCCATGACAAGGGATAACTTTTCTGTAGAACAAACATGTGTCTTCTGCTACTATGGCACTTCCTTCTACACCACCACCTACTTCGGCTATCAACTCAAACAAAGCGACTACAAAGAAGACAAAACCACCATCAACCAAGAGTGCACCTACTCCCACACAGAGGGAAAACAAGGGATATTACATGTCGTCGTTGCACTGGCCTAGGTCATTACACATGTGAATGTCCATCCAAATATGTGATTCTTGTGCGTGAAGATGGTGGGTATGACTACACTGTGACTACGAGGAGCATAGTTTGGCTCTTGTTGCACATTGGGAACATGGCGGCAATGAATCTGATCAAGATATACAATATATGGCCGTTGAAGACATCGATATGTATGAAAGTTTAATTGTTCAACAAGTTCTGACTGTGTAGGTGACCCAAGCTGGGCAAATTCAGAGGCACGATTTGTTCCATGCAAAGGTTGTTAAAGAACGTTGTGTTTGTGTCAGCATTGATGGAGGGAGTTACAACAAATTTGCTAGCATGGAGATGGTGGAGAATTGGTCCCTCACCACTAGATTACATCCTCATCCTTAGTACATTCAATGATTCAACAACAACAACAAGGTTAAGGTTGCCAATTTGTTGATTGTGAGGTGATACACATGCAGGTATGCTCCCTTTTACTTAGTAGGCCATGACAATTTGATGAAACATTTGTATACCGTGGTAGGACAAATCAGTACATTCTTGTTTATGAGGATAATAATAGTATTTTACTTCCTCTATCTCCTGAAGAAATTTTGGAAGATGTCTTTGATAGAGCCAGTAAACCAAACAAAAGTGAAACAAGAGTGAAAAAAAATCAGATTATAGCTAAAGAATTTGAGCAACAACATAAGACTAGTAGAAAATCTTTACCTTGTGTTGCAAGTGAAATTAAATTGATGAATTTGTATTTGCCAGCTAGTAATTCTGATAATGCTGATTTGGATGCTAGTGAATATTTTTCTATGTTTTGTGTGCAAAGAAAAATATTTTCATTTGAGTACTTGCCTCCCCCTTTGCCTCCTGCTCGCACTAATATTTTGTAGGAGTTCATTGACGTCATTCACCTAGAATTGTCACCGGGAGTACCACCTATTCGTGGGATTGAGCATCAGATTGACTAAATTTTTGGTGTCTTGTTCCCTAACCATGTGTCATGTTGTACAAATCTAGAGGAGACAAAGGAGGTTCATCGTCAACTACATGAGCTACTCAACAAAGGTTATGTACCCGAATCCTTAGTTCTTTCATTGTTCCTTATATTAGTACCAAAAGGATGGACTATTTTATTGTCATCCTACCCTAAGTTATATGATATGCTCGATGAACTAAGTAACTCTACCATGTTCTTCAAAGTTGATTTGCATCGTGCATAGCATCTAGGATATGAATGGAAAACACCATTCTAATCTAAGTTCAGATTATATGAGTGGTTAGCCATATCTTTTGAGTTAACTATGCACGTACCACATTCATGAGATTAATGAACAAAGTTTTAAAAATCATTTTGTCATCCCGTACATAGTGTTTCCAGACTAGAAAGACATTGTTGCAATGAACAGGGAATAATAATAATAAAATTATGCAAAATAATAATAAGAATTCAGTTATTGATGGCACCGCCGTATTTGTCCCGAAAAGACAGGATAACAATAATCTTGGTATTTTGAGACGGGCCTTACGCACAATAACATACTGTTAGGAACAATGGTTGCGTGTGATATTAGAGAAGCAAGAGCTCCTAGTTGCCGCTTAAAGCTCAACTCTTAGCTCAACTCTTCGTGAAGCTTCTCGATATGGGCCACATTTGGCGTGACCCACTAAACAAGGTTCATATTTTATTCTTATTATTTATATTTACTTCCTATAGTATAGTTTATTATTAAGAGTATTAGTTATTATAAAAATAAAAATCATGGATATCAAAGTAAATATATATGTTGTTTATAATAAAATATTTCATGGATATCAAAGTAAATATATATATATTTATTTTATAATTAAATGTTCATGTCTGTCAAGATATTTGTTGATGGTACGTAGATGAACTATTCACATGGTTCAAATATAAATGTTATAATAAAGTATTGTTAATGTCACATAAACATGATGTTCACCTATATAAATAATAGAACATGACTATACATATTAAAAGAAATTTTTGTGTATTTCAAAATAATTTATTTAAAAAGTTGAAATATAGAAACAAAAATTTGGTCATGTATTCGTGAAAAGGTGGGAAAATATAAATATTTAAAATAACAAAAAATCTAGATTTTTAGTAAAGTGACAAGAAAATATAAATAAAATAAAATAAAATGGTAGCGAAAGCAACAACAGAGTATGAAATTTGGATAATAAAATACATTTGAAATGGAAAAATGCTAAATAGGCTGGCCCGTGCTACGGTGGTTAATTGAAAAGCGGTCTTCTGCGTCCACTTAATATGGCCGTTTCATCTTCGTCAGACCGCCATCATATGGTGTAGGTAGTGTAATATGAACATCATGGCCAACCCCCAGTAGCTCCTATACAGCGCCTTCAGCGCCAGTTCTTGCACCTGGCGCTCAGGCACCGCATTCCTGGGTCGGCCCACCAAAATGCTCGAACACATCGGATTTCTTTTTTTGAAAAAGAGGTGTTCCAGTCGCTGTCATTGGAGAAGCGGTATTCGAACTCTGAACGCGAGCCTTGGCAGATGCCGCTAATAACCACTACGTTGAGCGCCTGCTGTTGGCAACAATTCGGAAACTTGAATCTTCCTTTAATTAACATATATTATATACACCAAATAAATTATTTTTCAAATGAAGCATTAATTTGAAAAAGAATTCTAAAAACATTGAAAACAACCACGAATTTAAAAAAATGTTCATAGAAAATGGAAAAAGTTGGCGCAAAATAATAAAAGTTCATCGATTTTGTAAGTAAGTTCACATATTTGAAAAAGTTCATCGATTTTGTAAGAAATTTCACCGATTTTTAAAAAAGTTCATTGAATTATAAAAAAAGTTCATCAAATTTGAAAAAGTTTGTCAAATATGAAGAAAAAAATTCATCAAATTTGAAAACAAGTTCATCAAATTCGAAAACAAGTTCATCAAATTTGAAAATAATCATTGAATTTGAGAAAATTTTATCGAATTTGAAAAACGTTCATTGAATTTTAAAAAAGTCATCGAAAAATTTGAAAAGTTTCATCGAATCTGAAAAAAGTTCATCGATTCTGAAATAAGTTATGCGATTTTGAAAAATGTATAAATTGAAAAATAAAATCATTGATTTTAAAAAGTTCATTGAATTTAGAAAAAAAATTCATCGATCTTGAAGAAAAGTTCAACGATTTGAAAAAAGGTTCATGTATTGGAAGAAAATGATAACACATTTAGCAAAAATAGAATTATTGAAAAAATGAACACAACCTTTCCAAGAAAAAAGAAAAAAGAAAAGAAAAAGAAAAAGAAAAAACTTACAAAACAGTTCCAGGAAAAGAGAAAGAAGAAATGAAATGAAAAGCTATAGTAATCACGCCTATGCACCTGTAGTTTTTTTGGCGCGTTAAAGAAAACAGAAAAATAAATATAAGCCAGCCCAACTAGACGCGCGAGTGAGCTGCTTCAGGTGCCGTTTTGCAAAAACAGTAGAGATTGGCACCTGAAGCGCCAAATAGGTATTGCCCAAATCTTCCCTAAAAAAAAGATATCATGGCGAATCTGCACTGCTTGACCGATTTCATAGTCCAATAGTGGACAGATAATCTTGCTTTTTTTTAAAACGAAGGCTCAAGAAAGAGCCCGGTTTTGAATTAACAAAGCCAACAACCGGCCAGGATAACAAAGATTACAACCACGAACCACAGAGAGAAAAGGAAAACGGCAAAGATACAAAGGCGCTGGGAGGCAGCTCACATAGCACACAACCAACTAGATAACATGAAGCTAACAGCTAGGGGATGCTAGGGCCCTCTTGCACGCACACAACCTTAGGGAAGGTATCTGCCGGCTCAATGCAAGGAGACGACGACGATGAGAGGCAAGCCATTGCCAGAACACCAGGGGCTTGGGGGAAACACACCGAGACAAGTCCATCGTCAAAGAAGACCCCTGTCTCCTCGCCTGGCTCGAAAGGCGCCGCACCGTTGAGCGATGGACTAGTTCACCCTAGAACATGCCTGGATGGTACCCAGGGAAGCCACTGGAGCGGAACCAGGCGTTCCTGACATGTCGACGGCGACTCGCCTAGAGCCAACCAGACCCAAAACCAGAGGCCGGGCGAGAAAGAGGGAAAACTGCCAGGTTGAAATAGCAGCAGGGGCCAAGAACAAAACTCATAAGCTCCGGCTTCCTCGGCGAGCTGGTGAGGAAAACCACCGGCGGAGGGGAACCCTATCCTCTCCCTGCCTGAAAATCGCTAGCACACCAGCCGCACGAGGAGCACCATAGACACAGAACCCTGCTCCAGGAGGACACGCCGCTGGAGACTTGCTGCCGCCGCCGCCGCACACCAACCACACCACACCGAAGCCCACCGCCCCACTTGTTCCCAAAAACGGCGTCTTCAAGAAGATTACGGCGCCAAGGGCGTCGCCGCCGTCCAACACAGTTGTGGTTTTCACCCGGGAAGCAAGTGGGCATGGGATGGGGAGGACAAGACCTGGCCGGCGCTTCCAAGGTGGTGAGCGGCGCCCGCGGGCGTCGCCACCGTCGCGCCGGCAAAGCTGGCTAGGGTTTCCCCTGGTCCTGGACCCCCAACATCCGCTCCCACCCACCAAAACCAGCCCCCGACGCTGTAGCAGGCCGGATCTGTGGGGGGAAGGAGCCCGCTGGTGGAGAGTTGGGGAGGAGGCGGCCAGATCTGACGCCACTGTAGCCGAAGCCGTCGCCGCGCCTCGATCTGCATCCTCCGGAGATCTCGCCGTCCTCATGGCCAAGACCGCCGGCCCACGCCCGCGCCACCAGAAGCCGAGCTGGAGGCGTCGCACCGGCCGGGGCCGCCGCCCCAGATCCCGCAGCCCCCCGCGGGCGAGGCGAGGCAGCGAGGGCCCCGCCGCCACCGTCATCAGCAGCACACCGGGCTTGCCCGGCGGCAGCCTCCGGTGGCGGCGAGGGGAGATCGAGGAGGGGGGAGGGGAGGCGGCGGGGCTACGTTTCGCCCTCGAGTCGCCCAAGCAGGGCGACGCGAGGGAGGGGAGGGGCTTGGGTGTGAGACTGCTACGACCGACAGATAATCTTGTAACAGCTAGCTTCATCCATTTCCTTACATCGTGGTCTTTATATAAACCCAATCATTTTACAAATCAGAGATTCTGCATCAACTTGAATTGCAAATACGGTCTTACTGTAATTGGGTGTGTGTTCGGCCTCCCGACCTAGCTAGTCCAAATCACGCAAAAGGCTATTTTACATGTGCAAACTAAGGCTTCCTCACGTTTTTATTCTCGTGCTTGTTCCATTGTTCGTCCCTTTAAACGGAGGCCTGTAGGCGAGAAGAGATATCTTAACTATATTGCTCATTCCTGTTCTCTTTCCTCCCAGCTGGCTCGTGTTCTTCGTTTTGTCTCCCGAGTAGCCCACGGATAACATCAAGCTACCAAGTAGTAGTATGAACGATATTGGCGTGTTCAAACTTCAAACTATATACGGTCTTTACTGTGGTTATTAGCTATAGAAAGGAAAATGATATTGTATGATGGTGGTATTTTTGCCGATTGTCTGTGGTTCTTCGCCAGCTACTTCTTCCTATCCCGTTTCTGACCTGCAATCATATAAGCAAAGACTGTAGTTCGATAAGTAACTTGAACCAATCTGTCAGTAGCTCATAATTTTTTGGTACCTAATTAAATCTCTGCACTAACAGTCCAACACCATTCCTCTCAAGAAAAGGAAATGCATTGTTGCAGACTTGCAGTAAATGTCCAATGTATAAATTCTGTCTGCAACATTGTAAACCACTCAATTCAATTTTTCCGCAAAAAAAAAAAAAAAACCACTCAATTCAATCTTGAGTCGGGAGAAACTGATAAAAGACCTATATGCACGGACTTTTAGTTCTTGCTGAAGAAACATGAGCTATATACACTTTCATGCTGGAAAAAGCTTATAACATTGACACTTCCGATGTTCATAGGCTCTACGTACGTACGTATTGTATGTATGTCTGCACTGCATTATTGATATGCACACGTACGCTTTTGCTGTTTGGTGGAGCAGCCGCAGACGAGCAGGGCGATGCAGGCCACGATGATGTAGAGCTTCCCCTTCTGCTGCTGCGCCGCGCTCTGCACCTTCTGCAGCTTCTTCTTCCTCGGGTTCTCCTTCTCCGGCTTCTTCCCCATGCCCAGCTAGCTGACGAGGCACGTGTCTAACACTACTTCCGTTTAGCTGCAAGTACCACGCATCATCCATGGCCATAACTTATAGGTGCGGACCGGATCGAGATCAGAGGGATATTTCATCTGCGATCCATCGCGTCGTCGCATCAGCTGCCCAGCCGGGCCGAAAGCGACGGCGCCGATCAGCTACAAGACATGTCCACCTCCAACTGTTTCTGCTAAACCTTGCAGTGGTTTGTTAGTGATTTATCGATCGGCGGAGAGAATCCCAAACTCGTCGTCAAATAGTAAGCTACCAATCATGATGACGTGGCGTGCCTCCGAGCCGCCGAAAACGTTCGCAGCGCAGGACAGAGACTCGCTGAAGCTGGACCTTCACAAGGTTTTATGCCGTCAAAAGGTTCTGACCGTACATATTAATGCAGGTGCTTATTTTGTGGCAGCCAAAATTGTGGTTATGCAGCTGTTCTTGATTGAATACAATGATAATGCATATGGATAGTTATGCAGCGGCTACGGTCGCATATTGCATGTAATTGTTGGGATAGCGGAAAAGTGGCGACGTCGTTGGTGGTGCCACTCGAGCACCCGGTTTCGAGCCTACGTATTCGAGATGGTTATACCCAGCAATGATGATGTATTTATGTTGTTACCTTATTGAAGTCATTACACGGGTATGCTCGGACTGGATTTTCTGGGTGAAAATCTAGATTCTGATGGTTGGATCTAGTGACGGCGGCGGCGGTTAAACGCCACTCCCTTCCTGAAAGCATTGCTGTTGACGAATCTCGTCGTCCGTGTGGTGTCATGAAATGATTGGTTCAGATATGGTCATTATTGTAATTTGCTGATCACGGTTCTGATCTCTTTGAGTTCTTTTTCTTTTTCATTTTTACTTGCCTACAAAAATCTTTGGTCTTATACTTTTCTATTGCTTTTGATATAGCTCGCCATTCAGGCCTAAGAGTGAACTATAATCCTATTCACACCTCATGTTGAAGTCCACATAGGACCTCGGCTTTTAAGCAAGAGTGAAGTTCACTTTTCATCCCTTAGTCGCGATTTTGTGACAGTGGGTACCCTATTTTGAATATGCACCACATATTACTTTTTAATTATGTGGCCTTTTGACGACTTTTATATCATTTCTTATACTATTATTTCTCCCAACCTGACCTGATATATAGGACGACAAAGCAGCTGACCAGACGGACTACTCGGACTCATAATCGGCAGGAGCAGAATTTTAGACGATCTGCGAACGATACAGAACATCAGCCGGTTATGTATAGAGCAGAATTTGAGAGTACCGTCCAAACCTTCCATGGTCCAAAGTTTGTGCGGGCTGTTGTCGCTCAAGCAGTAGTTTCGTTCGGTAGGGGTGTATTAGATATGGCATATGAGTACGACGGTGCAACTAGCCGCACCTTTTCGACAAAATTTACATCATTTTATGAAATGACTGAATTTGATGAAAGTTAAGAATATTTGACATAGTTTGGAATGCATCTTTTCTCGCGAATACACAAATATTGTGTATCTTTTCATTAAACAAGGGTAGGACATAATAAGAGATACAACACAACGCTAAGCTCACCTAGCCTGAACTCCAGAGGACAAAGCCAGGAGACGAAACACAGAGCACCAAGACCGCGTCACGACCAACGCGAGGCACCTCCGTCACACGGTGACGACTGTGGATCTGACAGAATCAATGTAACCCCCACCTTCAGCGCCTAGAGGATCGACAAGTGGGTTGCAGGATTCGAACAGGCCAGAGAAAGAAGCCATGGAGGCGTCCGCGATGTCGTGAATTGTGCCCCGGATGCCCACGCCCTGAGAAATAGCACAAGCCAAGCACGACGTCCAGCATCTCCAAATCCAACACCAAGGACACCTCAAGCCACGAAGACAACGCCTGGGGAACGTCGCCGTGCCTTCATGAAGGGGAACGCCATCGTGACACGCCGTTGTCCAATTACAGTGAACCAGCCCTAGTGGTTTCCCCCAATGCTCGAATAGGGCACGAAAGACAGGCCATGACTGCGCCTCCAAGATGGGGAGGACATCCATGAGGGTCGCCGCTTGGGTAAGCCGAGAAGGGATTTTGCCCCGGCATGTAACCAAACAATCCCAGAAGTCGCTTGGTCAGGAGCTAGAGACATGGCAAATGTTGACTGGACGACCGTCGCGGGAGGAGAGCTGCACCCGACACCAAATAAGGCACGGGAACCGTCGGATCACCGCTAACAATGCCAACCTTGCTGCAAAGAAGGCCGCCAAGTAATCGCCCATGGTCGCGGGGTAGATCTGGGCAGGGAGGCCCAAATCCGTCGTCACAGAGAGGTGCGAGGCAAGGCTGGATCTGGTTGTTAGCTCCATCAGGCTTCCCGGGAAGTATCATACTCCCTCCATTCGTTTATGTAAGGTGTATTATTTTCAGCACGATGACCAAGGCACATAATTCTACACATGTTAGGATGAAATTAACCTTGTCTAAATCATTGGTTAACGGCAACTAAATCATTTATGCTAGGAAAGTAAGAGATGCACGCAATCAGGAGAGAGATACCTTCCTTTTTATCTTTACAAGAAGAGATGCATGCAATCATGGAAGAGATACTTTCCTTTATTTGAAGGGTAACGATGAAATTACGAGGAATTAGAAGAAATGCACCTTACATTGTGAAATTTTATTAAAAAAAGCTTTATATAAAGAAACAGAGGAGGTAAACAGTATCATGCATGCCAACTAGGCTTTCTTTTTATGATGTGGTACACAACTAAATAAGGAAAAAGAGGATGTGGCATCATATCATGATACTGTTGGGGAACGTAGTAATTTCAAAAATTTCCTACGCACACGCAAGATCATGGTGATGCCTAGCAACGAGAGGGGAGAGTAATGTCCACGTACCCTCCTAGACCGTAAGCGGAAGCGTTAGAACAACGCGGTTGATGTAGTCGTACGTCTTCATGGCCCGACCGATCAAGCACCGAAACTACGGCACCTCCGAGTTCTAGCACACGTTCAGCTCGATGACGTCCCTCGAACTCCGATCCAGCCGAGTGTCGAGGGAGAGTTCCGTCAGCACGACGGCGTGGTGACGATCTTGATGTTCTACCGTCACAGGGCTTCGCCTAAGCACCGCTACAATATTATCGAGGAGGACTATGGTGGAGGGAGGCACCGCACACGGCTAATAGATCTCAAGGATCAATTGTTGTTGTGTCTTTGGGGTGCCCCCCTGCCCCCATATATATAGGAGCAAGGGGGGAGGCGGCCGGCCTATGGAGGAGGCGCACCATGGGGGGAGTCCTAGTCCCACCGGGAGTAGGACTCCTCCTTTCCTTGTTGGAGAAGGAAAGAGGAGGAGTAGGACTCCTCCTTTCCTTGTTGGAGAAGGAAAGAGGAGGAGAGGAAGAAGGAAAGTGGGCTGCCCCCTTGTCCAATTCGAACCAGAGGGGGGGGGGGCGCAGGCCTCCTTCCTTTTGGCCTCTCTCCTCTATTCCCGTATGGCCCAATAAGGCCCATATACTCCCCGGCGAGTTCCCGTAACTCTCCGGTACTCCGAAAAACACTCAAATCACTCGGAACCTTTCCGAACTCCGAATATAGTCGTCCAATATATCGATCTTTACGTCTCGACCATTTCGAGACTCCTCGTCATGTACCCGATCTCATCCGGGATTCCGAACTCCTTCGGTACATCAAAACTCATAAACTCATAATATAACTGTCATCGAAACCTTAAGCGTGCGGACCCTACGGGTTCGAGAACAATGTAGACATGACCTAGAACTATTCTCGGTCAATAACCAATAGCGGAACCTGGATGCTCATATTGGCTCCTACATATTCTGCGAAGATCTTTATCGGTCAAACCGCATAACAACATACGTTATTCCCTTTGTCATCGGTATGTTACTTGCCCGAGATTCGATCGTCGGTATCCAATACCTAGTTCAATCTCGTTACTGGCAAGTCTCTTTACTCGTTACATAATGCATCATTCCGTAACTAACTCATTAGCTACATTGCTTGCAAGGCTTATAGTGATGTGCATTACCGAGAGGGCCCAGAGATACCTCTCCGACAATCGGAGTGACAAAACCTAATCTCGAAATACGCCAACCCAACATGTACCTTTGGTGACACCTGTAGTACTCCTTTATAATCACCCAGTTACGTTGTGACGTTTGGTAGCACCCAAAGTGTTCCTCCGGTAAACGGGAGTTGCATGATCTCATAGTTACAGGAATATGTATAAGTCATGAAGAAAGCAATAGCAATATACTAAACGATCAAGTGCTAGGCTAACGGAATGGGTCATGTCAATCACATCATTCTCCTAATGATGTGATCCCATTAATCAAATGACAACACATGTCTATGGTTAGGAAACATAACCATCTTTGATTAATGAGCTAGTCAAGTAGAGGCATACTAGTGATGTTATGTTGGTCTATGTATTCACACATGTATTATGTTTTCGGTTAATACAATTCTAGCATGAATAATAAACATTTATCATGATATAAGGAAATTAATAATAACTTTATTATTGCCTCTAGGGCATATTTCCTTCAGTCTCCCACTTGCACTAGAGTCAATAATCTAGTTCACATCGCCATGTGATTTAACACCAATATTCACATCTGTATGTGATTGATACCCATAGTTCACATTGTCATGTGATCAACACCCAAAGGGTTTACTAGAGTCAATAACCTAGTTCACATTGCTATGTGATTAACACCCAAAGTGTACTAAGGTATGATCATGTTTTGCTTGTGAGAGAAGCTTAGTCAACGGGTCTGTCACATTAAGAGCCGTATGTATTTTGCAAATATTCTATGTCTACAATGCTCTGCACAAAAATACTCTAGTTAATTACTCCCACTTTCAATATGCATCCAGATTGAGACTTAGAGTCATCTGGATTGGTGTAAAAGCTTGCATCATTGTAACTTTTTACGACGGGCTCTTTTATCACCTCCATAATCGAGAAACATCTCCTTATTTCTCTAAGGATAATTTTGACCAATGTCCAGTGATCTACTTCTAGATCACTATTGTACTCCCTTGCCAAATTCAGAGCAAGGTATATAATAGGTCTGGTACATAGCATACTTTATAGAACCTATGACTGAGGCATAGGGAATGACTTTCATTCTCTTTTCTATTTTCTGTCGTGGTCGGGACTTGAGTCTTACTCAATTTCATACCTTTGCAACACAGGCAAGAACTCTTTATTTGATTTTTCCATTTTGAACTATTTCAAAATCTTGACAAGGTATGTACTTATTGAAAAACTTATCAAGCGTCTTGATCTATCTCAATAGATCTTGATGCTCAATACGTAAGTAGCTTTACTGAGGTCTTTCTTTTAAAGAACTTCTTTGAAATACTCCTTTATGCTTTCCAGAAAAATTCTACATCATTTCTGATCAACAATATGTTACTCACATATATTTATCAGAAAGGCGGTAGTGCTCCCACTCACTTTATTGTAAATACAGCCTTCACCGTAAGTCTGTATAGAACTATATGCTTTGATCAACTTATCAAAGCGTATATTCCAACTCTGAGATGCTTGCACCAGTCCATAGATGGATCGCTGGAGCTTTACACATTTTGTTAGCACCGTTAGGATTGACAAAACCTTTTGGTTGCATCATATACAACTCTTCTTTAATAAAACCATTAAGGAATGCAGTTTTGACATCCATTTACCAGATTTCATAAAATGTGGCAATTGCTAACATGATTCAGACAGACTTAAGCATCGCTACAGTTGAGAAAATCTCATTGTAGTCAACACCTTGAACTTGTCAAAAAACTTTTCACAACAAGTCGAGCTTTATAGACAGTTATATTACCATCAGCGTCAGTCTTCTTCTTAAAAATCCATGTATTCTCAATGGCTTGCCGATCATCGGGCAAGTCAACCAAAGTCCATACTTTGTTCTCATACATGGATCCCATCTTAGATTTCATGGCCTCTAGCCATTTTGCGGAATCTGGGCTCATCATCACTTCCTCATAGTTCGAAGGTTCATCATGGTCTAGTAACATGACTTCCAGAACATGATTACCGTACCATTCTCGTGTGGATCTTCACTCTGGAAGACCTACGAGGTTTGGTAGCAACTTGATTTGAAGTTTCATGATCATCATCATTAACTTCCTCACTAATTGGTGTAGGAATCACTAGAACTGATTTCTGTGATAAACTACTTTCCTCCCACTCACTTCTTTCGAGAGAAACTTCTTCTCTAGAAAGGATCCATCTTAGCAACGAATAACTTGCCTTCGGATCTGTGATAGAAGGTGTACCCAATAGTTACCTTTGGGTATTCTATGAAGACGCACATCTCCGATTTGGGTTCGAGCTTATCAGGTGAAAACTTTTTCACATAAGCATCGCAACCCCAAACTTTAAGAAACGACAACTTTGGTTTCTCGCCAAACCACAGTTCATAAGGCGTCGTCTCAACGGATTTTGATGGTGCCCTTTTTTAAAGTGAATGCAACTGTCTCTAATGCATAACCCCAAAACGATAGTGGTAAATTGGTAAGATACATCATAGATCGCACTATATCCAATAAAGTACTGTTATGACGTTCAGACACACCATTAAGTTGTGGTGTTCCAGGTGGCATGAGTTTGTGAAACTGTTCCACATTGTTTTAATTGAAGACCAAACTCGTAACTCAAATATTTGTCTCCACGATCAAATTGCAGAAACTTTATTTTCTTGTTACGATCATTCTCCACTTCACTCTGAAATTCTTTGAACTTTCCAAATGTTTCAGACTTGTGCTTCATTAAGTAGATATACTCATATCTGCTCAATTCATCTTGTGAAGGTCAGAAAATAACGATACCCGCCACGAGCATCAACACTCATTGGACCGTATACATCGGCATGTATTATTTCCATCAAGTCAGTAGCTCGTTTCATTGTTCCGGAGAACGGAGTTTTAGTCATCTTGCCCAAAAGGCATGGTTCTCAAGCATCAAATGATTCATAACCAAGAGATTCCAAAAATCCATCTTTATGGAGTTTCTTCATGCACTTTACACCGATATGACCCAAACGGCAGTGCCACAAATAAGTTGCACTATCATTATCAACTTTGCATCTTTTGGCATCAATATTATGAATATATGTATTACTACGATCGAGATCCAACAAACTATTTTCATTGGGTGTATGACCATCGAAGGTTTTATTCATGTAAATAGAACAACAATTATTCTTTGACTTTAAATGAATAACCGTGCAATAAATATGATCAAATCATATTCATGCTCAACGCAAACGCCAAATAACATTTATTTAGGTTTAACACTAATCCCGAAAGTATAGGGAGTGTGTGATGATGATCATATCAATCTTGGAACCACTTCCAACACACATCGTCACTTCACCCTCAACTAGTCTCTGTTTATTCTGTAACTCCTGTTTCAAGTTACTAATATTTAGCAACCGAACAAGTATCAAATACTCAGGGGCTACTATAAACACTAGTAAGGTACACATCAATAACCTGTATATCAAATATACCCTTGGTCACTTTGCCATCCTTCTTATCCACCAAATATTCAGGGCATTTCCACTACTAGTGACCATTTCCTTTGCAGTATAATCATTCAGTTTCAGGCTTTGGTTCAGCTTTGGGATTCTTCGTGGGAGTGACAACTTGCTTGTCATTCTACTAGAAGTTTCCCTTTCTTTCCCTTTGCCCTTTTCTTGGAACTAGTGATCTTGTCAACCATCAACACTTGATGCTCTTTCTTGATTTCTACCTTCGTCGATTTCAACATCACGAAGAGCTCGAGAATTGTTTTCGTCATCCCTTGCATACTGTAGTTCATCACAAAGTTCTACTAACTTGGTGATGTTGGCTAGAGAACTCTATCAATCACTATCTTATCTGGAAGATTAACTCCCACTTGATTCAAGCGATTGTAGTACCCAGACAATCTGAGCACATGCTCACTAGTTGAGCGATTCTCCTCCATCTTTTAGCCATAGAACTTGTTGGAGACTTCATATCTCTCAACTCGGGTATTTGCTTGAAATATTAACTTCAACTCCTGGAACATCTCATATGGTCCATGACGTTCAAAACATCTTTGAAGTCCCGATTCTAAGCCGTTAAGCATGGTGTACTAAACTATCAAGTAGTCATCATATTGAGCTAGCCAAACGTTCATAACATCTACATCTGCTCCTGCAATAGGTCTGTCACCTAGTGGTGCATTAAGGACATAATTCTTCTATGCAGCAATGAGGATAAACCTCAGACCACGAATCCAATCCGCATCATTGCTACCAACATCTTTCAACACAATTTTCTCTAGGAACATATCAAAATAAACATATGAAAGCAATAATGCAAGCTATTGATCTACAACATAATTTGCAAAATACTACCAGGACTAAGTTCATGATAAATTAAAGTTCAATTAATCATATTACTTAAGAACTCCCACTTAGACAGACATCCCTCTAATCCTCTAAGTGATTACGTGATCCATATCAACTAAACCATGTCCGATCGTCACGTGAGATGGAGTATTTTCAACAATGAACATCAATATGTTGATCATATCTACTATATGATTCACGCTCGACCTTTCGGTCTCCGTGTTCCGAGGCCCTATCTGTTATATGCTAGGCTCGTCAAGTTTAACCTGAGTATTCCGCGTGAGCAATTATTTTGCACCCATTGTATTTGAACGTAGAGCCTATCACACCCGATCATCACGTGGTGTCTCAGCACGAAGAACTTTCGCAACGGTGCATACTCAGGGAGAACACTTCTTGATAATTTAGTGAGAGATCATCTTAACATGCTACCGTCAATCAAAGCAAGATAAGATGCATAAAGGATAAACATCACATGCAATCAATATAAGTGATATGATATGGCCATCATCATCTTGTGCTTGTGATCTCCATCTTTGAAGCACCATCGTGATCACCATCATCACCGGCGCGACACCTTGATCTCCATCGTAGCATCGTTGTCGTCTCGCCAATCTTATGCTTCTACGACTATCGCTACCGCTTAGTGATAAAGTAAAGCATTACAGGGCGATTGCATTGCATACAATAAAGCGACAACCATATGGCTCCTGCCAGTTGCCGATAACTCTGTTACAAAACATGATCATCTCATACAATAAAATTTAGCATCATGTCTTGACCATATCACATCACAACATGCCCTGCAAAAACAAGTTAGACATCCTCTACTTTGTTGTTGCAAATTTTACGTGGCTGCTACGGGCTGAGCAAGAACCGTTCTTACCTACGCATCAAAACCACAACGATAGTTCGTCAAGTTAGTGTTGTTTTAACCTTCTCAAGGACCGGGCGTAGCCACACTCAGTTCAACTAAAGTTGGAGAAACAGACACCCGCTAGTCACCTGTGTGCGAAGCACGGCGGTAAAACCAGTCTCGCGTAAGTGTACGCGTAATGTCGGTCCGGGCCGCTTCATCCAACAATACCGCTGAACCAAAGTATGACATGCTGGTAAGAAGTATGACTTGTATCGCCCACAACTCACTTGTGATCTACTCGTGCAAATAACATCAACGCATAAAACCTAGGCTCGGATGCCACTGTTGGGGAACATAGTAATTTCAAAAATTTCCTACGCACACGCAAGATCATGGTGATGCATAGCAACGAGAGGGGAGAGTAATGTCCACGTACCCTTGGAGACCGTAAGCGGAAGCGTTAGAACAACGCGGTTGATGTAGTCGTACGTCTTCACGGCCCGACCGATTAAGCACCGAAACTACGGCACCTCCGAGTTCTAGCACACATTCAGCTCGATGACGTCCCTCGAACTCCAATCCAGCCAAGTGTCGAGGGAGAGTTCTGTCAGCACGACGGCGTGGTCACGATCTTGATGTTCTACCGTCGCAGGGCTTCGCCTAAGCACCGCTACAATATTATCGAGGAGGACTATGATGAAGGGGGCCACCGCACACGGCTAATAGATCTCAAGGATCAATTGTTGTTGTGTCTTTGGGGTGTCCCCCTGCCCCCATATATATAGGAGCAAGGGGGGAGGCGGCCGGCCTATGGAGGAGGCGCACCAAGGGGGGAGTCCTACTCCCACCGGGAGTAGGACTCCTCCTTTCCTTGTTGGAGAAGGAAAGAGGAGGAGAGGAAGAAGGAAAAGTGGGCTGCCCCCCTTGTCCAATTCGGACCAGAGGGGGGGCGCAGGCCTCCTTCCTTTTGGCCTCTCTCCTCTATTCCCGTATGGCCCAATAAGGCCCATATACTCCCCGGCGAATTCCCGTAACTCTCCGGTACTCCGAAAAATACTCGAATCACTCAGAACCTTTCCGAACTCCGAATATAGTCGTCCAATATATCAATCTTTACGTCTCGACCATTTCGAGACTTCTCGTCATGTCCCCGATCTCATCCGGGACTCCGAACTCCTTCGGTACATCAAAACTCATAAACTCATAATATAACTGTCATCGAAACCTTAAGCGTGCGGACCCTACGGGTTCGAGAACAATGTAGACATGACCTAGAACTATTCTCGGTCAATAACCAATAGCGGAACCTGGATGCTCATATTGGCTCCTACATATTCTGCGAAGATCTTTATCGGTCAAACCGCATAACAACATACGTTATTCCCTTTGTCATCGGTATGTTACTTGCCCGAGATTCGATCGTCGGTATCCAATACCTAGTTCAATCTCGTTACTGGCAAGTCTCTTTACTCGTTACATAATGCATCATTCCGTAACTAACTCATTAGCTACATTGCTTACAAGGCTTATAGTGATGTGCATTACCGAGAGGGCCCAGAGATACCTCTCCGACAATCGGAGTGACAAAACCTAATATCGAAATACGCCAACCCAATATGTACCTTTGGTGACACCTGTAGTACTCCTTTATAATCACCCAGTTACGTTGTGACGTTTGGTAGCACCAAAGTGTTCCTCCGGTAAACGGGAGTTGCATAATCTCATAGTTACAGGAATATGTATAAGTCATGAAGAAAGCAATAGCAATATACTAAACGATCAAGTGCTAGGCTAACGGAATGGGTCATGTCAATCACATCATTCTCCTAATGATATGATCCCATTAATCAAATGACAACACATGTCTATGGTTAGGAAACATAACCATCTTTGATTAATGAGCTAGTCAAGTAGAGGCATACTAGTGACGTTATGTTGGTCTATGTATTCACACATATATTATGTTTCCGGTTAATACAATTCTAGCATGAATAATAAACATTTATCATGATATAAGGAAATAAATAATAACTTTATTATTGCCTCTAGGGCATATTTCCTTCAGATACCGTATCATACTAAATGTTGTACTATTTTGTGTCATGCATGGCAAGGCAATCTATGATACTAACTTATGATACTATGCATTACGGAAGTAGGTCATACACTAGCATCATGATACTCCCTGTTACGGGCAGCCTCAGCTGCCATGCCGTCCTAGCGAGTGAACCTAGCTTCGACTAATTCTCCTCTTGCCTGTCAACAGTAGATAACTTACTCCATGCTTAAGGGCCTCTTTGATTCGTGCTTTGCGGGATTTCGAAAACACAAAATAGAGAAAAAGAAACATAGAATTGCAATGGCATGGCCATATGAATCATACATGATTGTGGTTTGATTGATTTCTTCACAGTTAAAAAATGATTTTGTGCCAAAGATTTTGAGTGTCTGCTAAAGTTCCTATGGAATGTAAAAGGAATCTTTAGGAAAGCTAGTAAATATGTATGTGCAATGCACGTTGATATTAGATGGTATATTAATTGCATGTAGATATTAGGTAAGATATTATTTGCGTGTTAATTTTATGTTTAGTGTTAGTGTTATTTGGTACTCCCTCCGTCCGGAATTACTTGTCATCAAAATGGATGAAAACGGATGTGTCTAGAACTAAAATACATCTAGATACATCCATTTCAATGACAAGTATTTTCGGACGGAGGGAGTATAATATTAATTTCACGCTAAACATGTTGAGTGCTTGTCACTAAAGCAATACAGTTCGCTGCACTGACCTGATTTGATGGCCGAGATTAGTTGCATCTGTCTGCCTCTTAAAGTCTTTTTGAGTCAAAGTCCTTTTATATTGGTATATGGATATAGATATAGAAATTCTATTAATATGATTTAATTGTCAAAACAAACGATCATATTGACTTTCCATAACGCCACTTTGTTAGTTTTAGTGGACAGGAATTGAGCTCTGTTACTTATAACGTCGAGGTTTTCATTAAAAAGATAGCCTGCACCATATTCCTTGGGGGGAAAAGCGCCGGTGGGTGCCGCTGCGTCCACGCTGGCCCCGCCGTGACTATCCTAGCACAGTCTATAGACTATGGAGTCGGCAACGTTGTTCACCTCATGACCGCAGACATCATCGGAGGCCACCTGCTTCCACATATGACGGGGGCCCTGCCGCCGCTCGCACTGGCCCGCCGCCACATCTCCATAGTCCATGTCGAGCTACATTTACATGCCCCGGTGTGCACAACTTATTGGCCGTCTTATTTTATTTGTAAACCACCATTCTATCTTCGGTGTGCACATCAGGTGCCTGTTCTGCAAGTTGATGATTCAGACTGAACGGACAGTGGAGCACTCGCCGGTTGCCTGTTTATAGTCGGTCCAAATATCTCACAGATTCGACCCGAGAGCACCATACAGAGTGTCTGACTAAACTGACATGGAACTGGTGCATTTAGTAGGAATTTTATATCTTTTACACTAAGCTTAGCTACAAACCATATATTCTCAGGAACCCAACATGCATGCGTGGACGCCATGAAAAGTCGTACTACAAACCTAAGCTAACCCATTTAATCCAAGCATACATGTAATGAACAATTTAGGGGCAGGTTTGTTTGATGGCAAAGCTTTGGCGCATTTTACATGTTGTGTGGCGTCGAAATCAGTTGCCACGCTAAGTTATAAATAAATATTGTATCACAAAAATACATTTTGCTAAGAAAGAGTAAAGTGACAGCTACAATTATAGTGAACTGGAAAATAAACACATCTTTTACGGTGTTTGGTGAAGTACCAATATCAACCAAATATACCCCTAGTAAGTGAGCTCTGCGATGGCGCTCTCTCCTCCTCTCGCTTTCTTCCCTCCTGGGGCGTCGCCGGCCCGCGGCTCCCCTTCCTCGACGCCCCGGTCCCGTGTGGCCTCCTTCTCCCTCTCCCCCGCGAGCCCTCCTCCGGGCCCTCCGTCGGCGGCGAGGGCCGTCCCCTCCATCTTTGCGTCTCCCTCCCCCAGTCCTACGGCCCTGGTTGCGCCCCGGGCCAACAGGTTCTTGGTTCTTGGCTCTGATGATTTCGGTTCCGATTCCGAGGCTCCTCCCCCTCCTCCCTACTTGGCTCCGGTGGGTGGGTCGCTGCCTTTTTTGGCGGCGGGTCGCCGACGAAAATTTGCTCCGGGTGGTAGGGGCCGGCCGGTCGGGGCGAGTGTGGATGCGGATGGTTGGTGCCGTGTCGCTCGTGGGCGCCGGCGCGCCGCCTCCTGGTCGTCGGACTCTTCCCTGGTGGGCCCTGGGGTGGCTGCTCTGGCTTCGCCGGCCTCTTCCCCTCCGGTGGCCGCCTGCCCTGGATCGCCTTCGGCCGTGGTTCTCGCCTCCTCGGCGGCGGCGGCGCCGGAGCCAACCCTAGATCTCGGATCGGGGTTGGCGCTGGTGCCCTGGGCCGGGGCACGGGATCCTCAGGCTGCTGTTGGGCCGCGTGGGCCTTTGCTGGTCCCCTCTCTGGGCTCCTCGGTCGATTTCCCCCCTCCTCGTCTCTGTGGCCCCTGGGCCGAGGCCGGCTCAGTCTCGGCCCACTCTCCCTTCGGCCCCCCTTGGCGAGCCCGGCCTGGCTGGCTCTGGCTATATATGGGTCCGGAAGGGTTCGGTTCCCCCTTTTCTAGAGTTTCCTGCCTCTTCCTCTGACTTGCGTCGGCTCCGTCTCCCTATCCGCCGCTTCGTCAGATCTACTCCTCCGCCTCCTCTCCTTCTTCCCTTCTCGACGGTGGCTGCGATGGATCGGTCCCGCGGGTCCTCCAGTGAGGCTGTCTCTGGCCTCAAGCGGGGGCAGGACGGATCTGGTGACGCCGCTGCGGATCTGGAGTATGAGGCTTCGCTCCGTGCCAAGCTCCAGGCCTCGCGTGCGGGGGCCTCGTCGGAGACGGCCGCTGCGTCCCCTCGTGCTTCTGGATCCGGGCCGGCGGACCCTCCGCCCCTGGTGCCTGCTGCTCCGGTGACCGCGGCCGACCCCTGGGAGCAGGCGGCGCAGGGGAGTCGGGCGGGTTCTTCGGGGCCCTCCTCCTCCCCCCCTCGCTTGCCCCTATGGGTGGTGGGCCGCCGCGGGCGCCGGCGGTGGTTGGTGGCGGCCCGTCTCGTTTCGTCCCCCGTGGCGTGCCGGGGGCTCCTGCTCGCCGCTCGTTCGGTGCTGCTGCGGGGCGTGGCACCGGCGCTGGTGCTGGTGCGGGTTTCCCTGGTGATGGTATCCTACCTCCGCCGGCCTCTCGTGGCGCGGGCCGTACCCCGCCTCACTCCCAGGTCTCCAATCCCATCCTTACCTGCTTTGCGTGTCATCGTCCGGGCCACTTCCAGTCTCGCTGTGCGAATCCGCCGTTTTGCCTCATCTGTAGGGAGGACGGCCACCTCACGGTGGATTGCCAAAGCCGTGCCAAGCCTCCTTCTTTCATTCACTGCGGGATCAGCCTCCCTGGCTGCTCTTTCTTTGCCCTGGACAAGGATGTTCCAGTTGCTGCTCCCAATCCCTCGCTCTCCAATGTTGGTGTGATTTCAGTCCAGGACAAGCGCATCTCCCCTCAGGCCCTTCTTGACGAACTCCGGTTGTGGGATGAAGGCGGGTGGGATTGGCAGATCCGCCAGCTTTCTGAGTTCGAGTTTGCGGCCACTTTTCCTTCTAAAGAGAGTCTCCGCATGATGTCTTCTTGCACCAGCTTCACGATACCTCTGAATCATCTTGTGGTTTCGGTCAAAGCGGCATCCAATGGGTCAAAGACCATTGCTTCTCTCTCTGATGTGTGGGTGTTAGTGGACGACGTTCCTCCCAGCATGCGCACCTCGACTTTTCTGATGGCTTTTGGGGTGCTGCTTGGGAAGCCTATCGAGGTTGATCAAGATTCGTTATCTGTTCTTGGACCAGCTAGGCTTCGGGTCTGGTGCGTTGACCCGATCTGCATTCGTGGCTCTGTTGATGTTTTTCCGGCAGCGGGTGGCTTTCATCTTCGGGTCCGGGTGGAGGGTGCTCCTGGCCCTGTTTCTCCTCCTCATCCCCCTCCACCCCCGGCCTCGAGCGACGATGATAAAAGCAAGGATGGCGATGGGGGCCTTGAAGATTCGATGCATGGCACGGACCCTCACTTCACCCAGTCTGCGTGGGATGGGTTGTCTCCTGCTGATCAAGAGCTGATGAAAGACTATGCTCCGGCTCCGGCGGGTGGTGGGGTCCAGGGATCGATGCCAGGAGTGGGTGGTGGGCCTGCGGCCACGGGTGGGTCGAAGGGCACCCCCTTTTCGGCGGTGTGCTCTAACCTCCCCGCTCGACCCACCTCCCCGTCGCTGTCTGGCATTGAAGACCTACCTCTGGCGGGCCCGTCGGCGGCCAAGAAGAGGAAGAAATCATCGGTGAAGAAGTTCTCTGTGAAGAGCAGGGCCTCTGGGGACTCTAGGCAGTCCGCGGCTGGGCTTTGTCGCCGGTTGGAGGTGGAGTTGGGGGCGGCTTCGGGTCCATCTTCGGCGGCTGCTTCTCTTGGCCGGGCCACCCCTGTGCCTGTTCGGTCCCCTGCCTCCACCGCCCGCAAGAGTGGCCGTGTCTCCAAAAGTGGCGAACGCGTGGTTGACCGGGCGGCTCGGCGTGCGGTGGCGCGTGATCTTCCCCCCTCAGGTTCGGGTTCGTTTCCATCGCCTTCCCCCGCTCTGGCTTCGTCTCCTGTTAGACTAGTTTTACCTTCTCAGTCTGATGAGCATCTTTTTAAGATTTTATATGATGTTGGGATTTGTTTAGACTCCAGTTTGGGTTCCCCTTCTTCCCTACTTCAGGTGATCCGTGCTAACGAGCTAGCTCAGGCTGACATTGTGAAAGCCAAGGAGGCTGGGGTTGGGGTGCCTGCCCCTCTGGTTGTGGCCGGGGGGGGGGGGCAGTGGAGGAGGCTGACAGGGGTCAGGTATCTCCGGTTCAGAAACGTGGGGCTGGGAAACGCGCTAAAACCTGCAAGGCTTCGTGCAGGTCGAGTCTTAGATTAAAAACCTCTCCTTCAGATGAAGGCCTTATTTTGGAACATCAGAGGGTTCTGCGCTAGGGGGCGCAGAGACCAACTCAAAGATTTAGTGCGGTCTGAAAAAGTTGACTTTATTGGTCTGGTTGAGACCCTCAAACCCTCCTTCTCCCCTTCTGAACTCTCGGCTGTTCCAGGGATTGACAGATTCAGGTGGAATTTTGTGGCTTCTGTGGGTCAGTCGGGTGGCTTTCTCCTGGGTACCAATAATGATTCTTTTGATTTTGTTGCTTTTGACCATGGCATTTACTGGGCTAGTGTGGTAGTCTCCCTTCGCTCCAACAACTCCCTTCTTGAGTTCATGGTGGTTTATGGCCCGGCTGATCACTCCCTATCTTACATTTTTTTGGACGGGATTTATAATAAAATAGACTCCTGCCTGCTTCCCCTCTTGATTGGGGGGGGGGGGTTAACCTGTTAAGATATCCTTCTGATAAGAGCTCTGCTAATTTTTCTTGGGCTCTGGCTGAGGCCTTTAATGCTTTCATCAGGGATACGGCTATTCGTGAGATTCCTAGGGTTGGGGCCCGCTACACTTGGACTAACCGACAGGCGTCCCCTATCCGTTCTGTTCTTGATAGAGTTTTTATTTGCCCTGCCTGGGATGGCCTCTTTCCTTGGGTCTCTCTTCGTGCTCTTCCCATTGTGGGTTCTGATCACGCTCCTCTAATCCTCGACGATGGTTGTCGTCCTAGTGGTTGCCATAGATTCCAATTTGATGCGTCTTGGCTCTTAGTGGAGGGGTTCCCCAGCATGTTGGCCCAGAAGATCTTAGTGTGTCTCACCTCTTCCCACCGTTCCTTTGGTCCTATGGATGACTGGCACCATGTTTCTTACTGCTTGCGCAAATTTCTTAGGGGGTGGTCTAAAAATCACTTTGCCAAGGTTCGGCGTGACAAAGCCAGGCTGGGGGCCCAAATTAGCGATCTTGATAGTCGTGCGGACAGTGTTGGGCTCTCGGAGGCTGATTGGCAGCTCCGGTATGGCCTTGAGATGGCGCTTTTGGATATTCACCGCAGGAGGAAATTTATTGGAAGCAAAGGGGCACAATTAACTGGACCCTTAAGGGTGATGCGCCCACGGCTTACTTCTTTGCCATTGCGAATGGCAGACGTCGTAGATGCCTGATTGATAGTCTCATGATTGATGGTGTTAGGATCTCCGACCCTTCTGTCATTCTTAGCCATGTGGTCCAATTCTTTTCTAACCTACTTGCGGCTAAACCGGAGCTCGGCTTTTCGCTTGCTCCGGGCTTCTGGGCCCCTCTTGAGCGGGTGTCGACCGCTGATAATGATCCCTTCCTTATTCCCCCCTCTGAGGAGGAAATCTTTGATACTATTCGGTCAGCCAACTCTAGTGCGGCTTCTGGCCCTGATGGCTTTTCCATCCCTTTCTTTCGGCATTTCTGGCCTTAACTTAAAGGCCTTATTACTGCTGTCATTCAAGGATTTTGGCTGGGCACTGTTGACATTTCTAGGCTAAATTACGCGGTCCTCACCCTAATCCCTAAAATCAAAGGCGCTGACCTCATCTCTCAGTTTAGGCCCATTGCTTTAATTAACAACTTTGCCAAGATGCCTGCTAAGGGCATGGCCACGAGGTTGTCCCCGTTAGCGCACTAGGTAATTAGCCCTTTCCAGTCTGCTTTCATCAAAGGGAGATTCATCCTGGATGGGGTGCTTTGCCTTCATGAGATAGTCCATGACCTGCGGATTAAAGGGACCAAGGCTGTGGTCCTTAAGCTTGACTTTGAGAAGGCTTACGACTCGGTGAGTTGGAACTTTCTTAGGCAAGTCCTTTTGGCTAAGGGCTTTGAGGGCCCTGTGATGCATCGTCTGATGCAGCTTGCCTCTGGTGGTCACACGGCTGTGGTTGTCAATGGTCAAACTAGTAATTTTTTTGCTAACGGCAGGGGTCTCAGACAAGGGGATCCGGCGTCTCCTTTTCTTTTCAATTTTATGGCTGACGCTCTATCCTATATCCTCTCTCGGGCTGTGTTGGCTGGGCATATTACTCCGGTGAGCTCTCACCTTATCCCTCTTGGTATCACCCATCTTCAATATGCGGATGGCACTATCATTATGTTAGAGCTCAATGAGATCAGTCTCATCAATCTGAAATTCCTTCTGCTTTGCTTCGAAGCGCTTTCGGGCCTTAAAATTAAATTTTCAAAGAGCGAGGTCATTGTGACTGGGGTTTCGGACTTGGAGGCGCAACGAGTGGCCCACCTTCTGAACTGCTCCCTTGGGTCCTATCCTCTCAAATACCTAGGCCTTCCCATCTCCCCGTATAAGCTCCTGGTGAAAGATTTCGCCCCGGTGGTCACCAAAGTTGGTAACAGAGTCCTCCCTTGGCGAGGTCGATACAACACGCAAGCGGGCACGGTTGCCCTTGCCAACTCTTGTCTCTCATCCCTCCCTATGTTCTTGATGGGCTTCTATCTTCTATCTAATGGGGTTCATTCTGGCTTCGACAAGCATAGGGGTGCTTTTTACTGGAATGCTGCGGATAATAAACGCAAGTATAGACTGGTCAGATGGAACATTATTTGTCGCCCTAAGGACAAAGGGGGCCTAGGCATTATTAATACAAGAGTTATGAATAATTGTCTCTTGATTAAATGGTGGTGGAAGATAATGACACTGGAGGAGCGTCCTATCTGGCTCTCGATTCTTAAAGCTAAATACTTCCCCTCCTCGAGCCCTATGTTTGCCTCTGCTTCTGGCGGGTCTCAATTCTGGTGTCAAATGGTTAAAGTTCGGCCGATTTTTCAGTCTCTAGTCAAATTTGTTGTCAAGAACGGTAAGTCCACTCGGTTTTGGCTAGATTGGTGGGTCGGGGATTCTACGCTTGCGGCTGCCTTCCCGACCTTGTTCTCTTATTGTGATGATTCTGAGATCTCTATCTTTGAGATCTTGGTTAAAGGCTGGGTTTTGGATTTTTGGCATTCTCTTTCCCCTGCAGAGTTGGAAGATTGGCAGCGCCTTACTGCTTGCTTCCCCTTGCTCTCGGAGGAAGAGGATTCCGTGGTTTGGCCCCTTTCCTCCTCGGGGCGCTTCTCTGTCAAATCGGCTTATTCTAAGCTTATCTCTGGTGGCCGTTCGGGTAAGTTTAAAGATATTTGGTCAGCTCGAATCCCCCCTAAGATCAAAGTCTTTCTCTGGCAAGCTGTTCGTCGCAAGCTGCCGGCGGCTGATCAAATTAAGAAGAGGAACGGGCCGGGATCTGACAGATGTGTGTTGTGTGGGGCTCTGGAGAACACTGAGCATATTTTCTTTCATTGCTCCTTAGCGAAACTTATGTGGTGTTGCATCAGACTCTGGCTGCATGTTAATTGGTCTCCCTCCTCCTTTGAAGACCTGAGACAGTATATCAATTTTTTATCTGGGCAGTCTAAAAGGGTTTTCTTAGTTGGCTGGGCTGCGATCGGGTGGTCGCTGTGGACTACTAGGAACAAGTTCTCGATTGAGCGTACCTTTCCGGCTAACCCTGTCAATTGCTTATTTAAAGCCAATGCTTTTTTGTAGCAGTGGAGATTATTGACTAAAGAAGGGGACCTTCAGGCTTTCGACGACATGCTGTCCAAGATGAAATCTACGGCGTCTTCCCTTCTTCGGCGCTCTTCGAGGACGGCTTCCTGACCTCCCCTTTGGTGTTTTCTGGTGTTTTGCTGGCCTGCGTGCCATGTGAGGCTGGTGGCCTTGTATTGCTACTTATGTTCCCTGGTCGCTAAACTTGTTTGGGTCTGTTCCTGGTGGTGTAACTCTGCCTGGTGGCTTTATCTATAAAGTCGGGCTCCTGCCTTTTCTCTAAAAAAATACCCCTAGTAAATATTTCAGATAAAAAAGGGAAATAAAAGATGTGTGACAAGTAGAAGTGAAATGGTCAACATCATATTAGTGCCTACGAGGCCTCTTTTGCCTCTATCACCCCCTTGTTTTTTAAAAAGAGGATAACCCCCCACCTCTCCACCAAAAGATACACACATCCATACATTATTTAGAAAGTAAAATCCAGCAACAAAGAAAATTTGATCTGCAAAAGAAAATCCGACGCCACGTGCCTTGCCATAGTAGCTCCACCAGGCAATCACTAACCCTATGGTAAAAGGCATAAACAAATGAAACCTACACAACTCCTAGACTAAGCCTTTAAGAAGGAAAAGTCGCAAGTGCGTCGGTGGTGACGATTCCAACCATGGTCCGATTTCAGAATTTTCATCCCAAAGCTGAGTTTCTATCCACCACCTATAGCAAGGACACGACACAGGCGCGTCTCGACATTGTCTGATAAGAGATCTTGTGTTTCCACCGGAATGAACATAATAATCGTTGAAATCACCTCAATTATCATCCCTCGTCCGACTACCGGCGCCTCGATAGCGGGGTACCTCTGGTGGTAATACCGAAAGACACAGAAGTACCATACTGCGTCGCCTCCTGTCACTGTCACACCACCTTTGATCCAACAACAACAAGCATGACTTGTCGCCTTTATAAGTCACCGCGCGTAGCACCTACCGACAACAGGCATGGCTTGGAGCATCCATGAAAGTTGCCGTGCGTAGCACCTACCGAGTTGGGTTGAACCCGATCTAAAGTTGAAGGGGGCCTCCCATACCGCCAGTGGTCTTGAAGAAGGCCATCACCATCTCTAGATCTGGTCGTTGGGTCGTCCACTAAAGCCGCCACCCCTATAGCAGAAGACATGACTACCGCCGCGCCACGCCACCCATACGACGAAGCCGCACAATCACCGCCATTGGGGTGCCGCAACGAGTACAAATATGTTTGTGTCGGATCGGATCAACGCTAGTTCTCCCCCGCACAAGGACCGTAGGGGATAAAGATCGGCGCCACGATCTCCTCATCAAGGGAAGTCGGCATGCGCCATCTTCCTCACAAGGAACGCAAGAAGTGGTGCCCCCGGCAGTAGCTCGAGTTTCTCCTGGTCGCTGATACCTCACAAGTATAGGGGATCACACCAGTTTTCGAGGGTAGAGTATTCAACCCAAATTTATTGATTCGACACAAGGGGAGCCAAAGAATATTTGTAAGTATTAGCAGTTGAGTTGTCAATTCAACCACACATGGAGATTAAATATCTGCACCAAAGTGGTCAGTAGCACAGTAATATGATAGTTTGATCGTGATAGCAATAGTAATGGTAACAGTAACAGTAGTAGTAGTAGTTTTGTAGCAATTGTAGCAGAAACAACAACAATAGCAACTTTGCAAAAACAATATGTGGAAAAACTCGTAGGCATTAGATCGGTGATTTCGTTGGATGATATCTATCACATAATAGTCATAACCTAGGGCGACACAGAACTAGCTCCAGTTCATCAATATAATATAGGCATGTATTCCATAAATAATCATACGTGCTTATGGAAAAGAACTTGCATGACATATTTTGTCCTACCCTCCCATGGAAGCGGGTGAGGGAGTCCTGGATTAGGGGGTCCTCGGATGTCCGGTCTATTCGATATGGGCCGGACTGATGGGTCGTGAAGATAAAACAGAAGACTATCCCTCGTGTCCGGGTAGGACTCCTATATGCGTGGACGGCAAGCTTGGTGTCCGGATGTACTATTTCCTTCCTCTGCAAACCGACTCTGTACAACCCTAGGCTCCTCCAGTGTGTATATAAACCAGAGGGTTTAGTCCGTAGAGGCTATTAGAATAATCATAGGCTAGACAGCTAGGGTTTAGCCATTATGATCTCGAGGTAGATCAACTCTTGTAACCCCTATACTCGTGGAATACAATCAAGCAGGACGTAGGGTTTTTACCTCCTTTAAGAGGGCCCGAACTGGGAAAACATCGTGTCCCTATTGTCTCCTTGTTACCATCGATCCTTAGACACACAGCTTGGGGCCCCCACCCAAGATGTGCCAGTTTTAAAACCAACATTGGTGCTTTCATTGAGAGTTCTGTTGTGTTGTCGGCGGAGGAATCGATGGCTCGCCTCGTCATCAACGATGATGCTGTTTCCAAGGAGACCTTTCTCCCTGGCTAACTCTTTGTGTTTGGCGGCTTCGTGCTACGTGCCAACTCAACCGGTCACATCGAACAGGTCGATAGCTATGCCCCTTGTCACCATATCAGGTTTGGAAGTCTAAAATACATCGCCGATATCCGAGGAGACCTGATCTTCGAGGGGTTCATGGCCTTGGCCGCCGCTCCTCGCCCGCACAAAGAAGGACCTTCGGATCTACTATCAGATCCCATCCAAGGGTCGACACTCACGCTCGTCCCGGCCTTAGATCTGGAGCGGACCGCATCATCCAAAGACAGGAGGATAAACCCCGTCGGACACTTTTCCCCCATGGAGCTTCCAGCCGGAGACTCGGAGACAACCGCACCATTGGCGGACCCAGAGTCAAACGAGACTATTCTCGTTGTCGGGGAGCCGGACTCGCCTCCGGACATGAACTCCGAACTCTCGAAATCTGCGCCCCTCGGGCTCGGGCAAGATGTTATCGCCGAGCCTAGCTCCGCAGATCCTCAGACGCCTGTCCAACTCTCGCTTTTAAACGAAATGCTGGAGTTAATACAATCTCTCGCCATCACGAAGGTATCGCCTTTGAACTATGCCCAGCTCAAACTGGGGGCCGAGAATAGGGAATTTTACATCCCACCCACCACCCACTTAATAGCCATTGTCAAGGATCTAACCGAAATGCTAGATTACGCCTTCGAAGACATCGACGACATGGACGACGATGTCGAAACCGAACCAAGATTTGACCCGCCCATCACCGGGCGTTGGACGGCCACTTCTGCCCACGACGTATACATGGTGGATACACCTGAGAAGAAGGACGACAATGGCACTCGAGATCTAGACGAGGACAAGCCCGTCGATGAACCACCAAAGCGCTTGCGTCAGCGGCGCCGCTCACGATCGCGTTGGGCATGGGAAAGCAATACCGGCACCAGAGATAACGAGACTCCAGATAACGCCAAAGACCCCGACTACCCCATCGAGCCTGTGTTCCAGCAGGATGAAAGAGAAGAGGGTCAACACATCCCCGAACACGCCGATCATGAGGATTCGAAAGATAGTAACTATTTACATGTCTCCGAAGAGGATGTTAGCCTTGGTGACGATGATTTCATCGTCCTAGAGGAACCCCTCGAACACGAACGCTTCAAGCGACAGCTCATCGCCACCGCACGGAGCCTGAAAAATAAACAGCAGCAGCTTCAAGCCAAACAGGATACGCTCAACGATAGATGGACCAAGGTCTTAGCCGCCGAAGAACACGGCTTCGAGCGCCCAACAAAGAGTTACCCAAAACGTAGGCTACTGCCACAATTTGATGAAGAGGCCATTGCGCCAATATCGTCAAAATACAATCAGGCTGATCAACCGGACCGCCACCACGTGGACGGGACAAAACGGCTAATCATGTCGAACACGAGCCCGAGCCCCCTCCCCATAGAGGTAGAGAGACAGCGGCCCCGGGCTACACGTACGACTTACATCAGGAGCTGACCAATAGAGCCGGCCAGAACAGATCAATTTACGGATCAAGAGGACGTGCCCCAACACGAGATAATGGCCATCAAGCCTGGCACGATAAATATAATGAAGTTCGGGGTCAGCACCTAACATAGATGTCATCCGAACTCCGTCGCGATGTTGCCCGGTATAGAGGTGCCGCACACCCTATGTGCTCTACCGATGAGGTAATGTTGCACCAATTTCTGGAAGGGTTTAAACCCGTGAACATTGAGCAGTACGATGGAACAACAGATCCTGCCATATGAATTGAAGATTTTCTTCTCCACATTCGCATGGCTCGCGGAGATGACCTCTACACCATTAAATACCTCCATATAAAGCTGAATGGACCAACATGGAACTGGTTGAATAGCCTCCCATAGAACTCCATTAGAAGATGGGAAGATTTAGAAGATGCTTTTCGGGCCAACTTTCAGGGCACTTATGTCCGACCACCGGATGCTGATGACATAAGCCACATAGTCCAGCAACCCGAAGAGTCAGCTTGCAAACTTTGGCATCGGTTATTAACTAAAAAGAACCACATCATGGACTGTCTAGACGTCGAAGCCTTAGCGGCATTCAAACACAACGTCCGTGATGAATGGCTCGCCCGACACCTCAGGCAGGAGAAGCCAAAGACTATGGCATCTCTTACTACACTTATGACCCACTTTTGTGCAGGCGAAGATAGCTGGTTGGCTCGCAGAAGCAATAGTACTAGTGACCTCGACACTTTTGAGACCAGGGATGGCAATGGCAGGCCACGACACAACAAAAACAAGCATTGGAACAATAACGAAGAAACAGAGGATACGTCAGTAAATGTCGGATTCAGTGGTTCGTAACCCGGTCAGCGGAAGAAGCCATTCAAGGGTAATAGAGACGGTTCATCCAACTTGGACAAAATACTAGAGAGGCCCTGCCAGATTCATGGCACCCCTGACAAGCCTGCCAACCACACCAATAGAAATTGCTGGGTTTTCAAGCAGGCTAGTAAATTAAATACCGAACATAAGGGGAAAGGAGCTCCAAGCGAGGATGATGATGAGCCCCGTCAGCTGAACACTTGAGGACAGAAGTAATTTCCCCCCAAGGTGAAAACGGTAAACATGATCTATATTACCCACATCCCCAAGTGGGAGCTCAAATGCGCATTAAGGGACGTCTACGTCGTAGAGCCTATCGCTCCAAAATTCAACCCATGGTCGGTTTGTCCGATCACCTTCGATTGCAGGGACCACCCTACCAGTATCCGTCATGGAGGTTCGACGACCCTGGTACTGGATCCTACCATCGATGGATAACATCTCATTGGAGTCCTTATGGACAGCGGCAGCAGTTTCAACTTGATCTATCAGGATATTGTCCATAAAATGGGTATCGACCCGTCAACAATCAAGCCTAGCAACACTACCTTCAAAGGAGTGATACCCAGCGTGGAAGCCCATTGTACGAGCTCATTAACATTGGAAGTAGTATTCAGCTCTCCAGACAATTTTCGAAGCAAAGAATTGATCTTCAACATTGTCCCTTTTCGCAGTGGTTATCATGCACTGCTCGGACGAACTGCTTTCACCCGCTTTAATGCATTCCCGCACTATGCTTATCTAAAGCTCAAAATGCCTGGACCTTGTGGAGTCATCATAGTAAATGGGAATATGGAGCGCTCCCTCCGTACTAAGGAACATACAGCGGCCCTAGCAGCCGAAGTACAGGGCAGCCTCATCAAACCGAACAACTCATCAGTCATTAAGACCCACGACACTACTAAACGTGTCCGAGTCCCGTTAGAATGCGGTAGCTCAGTGGAACTTGAGCTCGAATAGCAGTTTAGCCTCCGTCGATTTCCCCATAAGGTTGCGTTATATGTACCTCTCATACACAATTACGCCCCTAAAATACCTTGGGCAGCGCTAGAGGCACACTACGGAAAAGGTCTATAGTATGGCTTGACCCTATTCGGACCTCAAATATTCTTCCACCGTAGGTTCATTAAAGAACCTACCTACGGTCGCGCGGCGACCCTTTTTCTAGGTTCCTCTTTTTAACAGACGACCATCAACTCGTCCCCATCAAGGATATCTCACCAAGGAGAAAAGGCGCAGGCGTGCAGTAGGGCATCATTGGTTTTTTTAAACCATTTAGTTTAGGCTCTGTGTAAACCTTTCCCTTGTATAAACTTCCATGTAAAATGACCTTGGCGTTTTTGGCATTATCTGCAACAACACGGCTCGACGTATTAATCAGGGTATAAAGGAAACAGTTGATCACCACTTTGTTGGGCAGTCATTTTGTTTCATATTATCATCTGTGTTCCCTCCCTACCTCAGACTGCCACACGTGCCTTAGTCCGGCTTTAACACCGGGCGCTGTATTCGGCCCTGCACATTTCGAGTCCGAACACCTATAGGGTACTCTTCGGCGTCCCGGATATTGCATTATATGCATCGGCTCCGAATCATGTCTTTGGTCTATAGTTGGGTTGCCCGGCTGCTGTGCTTACTACCTTACGTTTCGCTCGTTCGGATAGGGTAGTAAAGGGAGAACTACTGTGATTGTATTTCTGGTTCGTCCGGTCAAGTACTTCAGTAGAGAAAGCCAAAAACTGACTGTCATGGTAGGCGAGAGCTGGTCGGCAATTCGGCGACTTAGTTTTATACTACAAATCGTTAGCGATTCACCCCGTGTTATACGAGGGAATGGTCTTCGTCCAGCCGCGTGGGAAAGACACTGTAGTCTGGGTAGCCGCACACGCACCAGGGGCTAGTACTTAGCTCCACAGTCAAACTCCTATGGCTAAGTGAAAGTAATAAAGCTGCATAATCCGATTGCCTGGTTCACCTTGTGGACACCTCCTTTATGGACCAAGACATTGGATAAATTGTGGTCACGTGTTATGTCGAACACCCCTATAGTACCTACATGGGGGCTGAAGCCGACGATTGGCAACTTTCAGAAATATAACAACAAAACGGCCGCACAGGAGGAAAAATCGCTTGTGGTGCAAACATAAGATATATAACAGCATGGGTTCATAACATAGTTTGTACAACCCGAACACATTCAATCAAATATTACGTCCTTTGAACATTGACCCTCTATCACTCGGGATCCTTCTAGGACGTCATCGAAGTACCTCTCCGGCTTCCGATGATCTTTGCCTTCGGACGGACATGCGGATGCCACTTTGGTGGCTTTCATCTTTGCCCATTTCATCTGGACGCGGGCGAAGGCCATCCGGGTACCCTCTATGCAGGGTGAACGCTTTACAACATCAATCCACGGCCGCACATCGACAAGCCGCTTCACCAACCCGAAGTAGCTGCTGGGAATAGGCTCGGTTGGCTAGAGTTGGAGTATTAGATCCTTCATGGCCAAGACGGCCACCCTATGCAGCTCCGTCATCTACTTCAGCTGCTCGTTAAGAGGCGTTGGGTGCTCCGGCGCGAGAAATTGCGACCAGAATAGCTTCTGGGTTGAGTACCCCTCCTGGGCTCGGAAGAACTGTGCGGCACCGGCGACAGTCCTTGGAAGATCCGCAAACGCGCCTGGAGAACTCCACACTCGGGTAAGCAAGGCATACCTCTTACCCCCAAAGATACACTGCAAAAGAAAGGCCTTGCCAGCCGTTATTTGTTTCACCTGCTGGATCTGCTCCGCGCCTCCTTGGCATCATGGAGATCCTTGGCAAGCTCGAACGACTGGTTCGAAGTCTTCTGCTCCAAGGTTTCTCGCATTTGTTGATGGCATCCTTCAGCTCCTGATCGACTTCAGCCACCCAAGCTTCATGTTGGCGGCGGGCAGTTTGCTCAGTCTTCAGCTCTGTAGCCGCTTTGTTAGCAGCTGTCTTATTCGCCTCCGCCTCTTTCCTGGCCTGGGCGAGGGCACCTTTGGTCTCGGCCTCGGCTGTTACAACTGTGCTCATAATCAAAGCATTTTATAAGTTAACCTCTCAATATGCATATCACTTCTGATATAAAAATACATTTCTTCTTAACATTGTACACATACCTTGCGTCTCATCGAACCACTTATTAATGCTGTCGAGTTCCTTATCTGCCGCCTGAAGCTTCCGACTGAGTTTGGAGACTTCCGCGGCATGGGCGGTTGCCGCCAACATGGAAGCCTATTACAATAACAGAACAACATGTTATTCTCCCAAACACTATGTGGATCCTCTGTCCGATTCCTTTTAAACCGGACAGAGCCTCAGGGGATACTGTCTGTACACAGGTTTATTCCTTTATACGAAAAGTTTTTAGAAACATTACGTTGCATACCTCAAAGCCTGTTAATAGGTTGCAGAAGGCTTCGTTCAGTCTATTTTTAGCAGACTGAACCTTCTCCATAACTACACCCATGAGGGTGCGGTGCTCCTCCATGATGGAAGCACTTTGCAGTACTTCCTCCAGAGCATTGGGTACCTCCGGATTAGTGGAGGCTGCTGTGGGAGCTGGTGCTCCTCCCCCCTCTTTCGTAGGGGGCTGCTTGTCCGATCCCGGAGCCATGCTCATCTCCGGTATGGTGTTCAGCTAGGGCCCGGATTGTTGGGGGTCCCCACCATCGGTTGGGGTCACCTCCCCTAGGTCTCCGGCGACCGTGGTATTAATCGCGGGAGCTCTCTCGATGGCCTTGTTCGCCCCCCTCGGCCAGGAGAGGTCCTTCGGGATGACACTTCAGTGTCCTCCATGGCATTAGACGAGGGGGCTCGCGGTGGCGTGTCGCTCTCCACCATTTCGGGCAGCAAATAATTCCCCTGTGATAATGGAGTTTGCGAGAGCACGCGGGGAGGGCTGAAAGGTAAATAACAAAATAACTTATATAATGGAAGCAGGTAGACCAAAGATAAACAGTAAGTTTCTGAATACTTACGATGTGTCCCGGGGCTTCACCCTAGGAGGTTTCTTGGGGACTAGTTCGGACTCTGAGTCTGAACTGTCCGAGAGGGTTAGCTTCGCTCTTTTGGGCGCCTCCCCCTCCGGGTCTTCAGAGGCCGCCCTCTTCTTCTTCCTCCCCTTATGCGGGGAGTCGCTTTCCACCACCTCCTCCTCTTCTTCTTCATCTCCCTCGTGGGATGAGAGGGCTTCGGTCTCTTCAAACACTGTTTTCAAAGGACCTTTGTGGCGAGGGCCGCCTTGGCATCCTTGCCTTTCTTCTTCTTAGTTTTCTTCTCCGGTGCCTGATAGGCGCCGGGACCAGCATCTCCATCAGCTGGGGTGTGGTCGGGTTCTCTGGCAGCGGTGCTGGACAGTTGATCTACTCCGCCTTTGCCGTCCAGCCCTGTACAGAAACTAGTCAACATAACCTTTATTACATCTGAAATATTGACCGGATTGGTCTTTGGAAAGATTGTGCTTACTGCCATGGCCGGGTTCTCGATGTCGAGCCTGATGTCTTCAGTCTTCTTTGGCCACTTTTTCTGAGCCTTGAAGAGCTGCTTCCATATATCGTCACGTGTAGTGTCGAAGAAGTGCTTTAGGGTCCGTGGCTCCTTCGAATTGAACTCCCACATGGGGGAGGACCGGAGTTGGCAGGGAAGGGTGCGGCAAAAGAGCATCCCTTGAATCACGTTGGTGAGACCGGTGTTTGCACCCAACATGTTGGAGATGCGTTTCTGTAGCATCTGCAGCTCCAATTTGGACCCCCAATCAAGGCCCTTGGCAATCCATGAGGTGAGTCTCGTGGGGGGTCCGGATCTGAAGTCAAGCGTGGCCGCCCATTTGGGACAGACCTTCCCATCTATATGAATGCCCCTTTGGGACAGACGACGTTGGGGAGCTTGCTTACTATAGCCCCGCCGCAGTCCGCTTGTTGTCCGTTGACCACCTTCGGCTTCAAATTGAAGACCTTGAGCCATAGGCTGAAGTGTGGGGGATGCAGACAAGAGCCTCACACACGGCTATGAAAGCCGATATGTGGATAAAGGAATTTGGGGCTAGATTGTGGAAATCTAGCCTGTCGTAAAACATGAGACCCCGAACAAAGGGGTGGAGGGGAAATCCTAGCCCCCAAAGGAAGTGTGGGATCAACACAACCCCTCTCACCTAGCTCCGGGGTAGGAATAACTTGATCTTTGTCAGGGATCCTATGCGCGATATCCGCGGACAGATAGCCCACGCTCCGGAGATCCTTGACGTCGTTTTTGGTGATGGAGGAAGCCTCCCACTTGCCCTTAGAGCCAGACCCGACCATTGCTGAAGGGAGGCGGCGGCGGAAGAGGTCGGAGTTGTGGGCACTGAAGTTTGTAGATTGGGAGACAAAAGCTAGAGGAAGGCATGAAGAAAAAAGAGGGATCTTTATCCTCTTATAGATGGCGAAAATACCAAACGCCCCCCTCTCAAGCCATAAACCTCGCCTGTTCCCAACGAGATCGTGCGTAAGGCGCGGTTGGATTACCCAAACCATATTGATGAGAATCCCGTAATGAGCGGGCATGATCTCTGTTTTGACGGGATGTGCCAATGGGGGCTAGACCTCGAAACACGAAATGGGAGGCGTGATACGGTTCAAAATTTTAAAGAGTTAAGTGTGACGTTTTGCCGAAAAAGTTGTCTGTAAAAGACATTGTTCCTATTCTGACGTCTTGCCTTCGTGGCTAAGGGTTGTATTGATTATGCAGAGCCGGACATAGCTGTTTTATGCAGGAAGCTAACTTAAAATATTCAGGGGAAGGAACCCGCCTTGTAATGCCGAAGATATCCGCGTGCCGAACACATCATCATTGAAGACTAGTTCAGGGGCTACTGAGGGAGTCCTGGATCAGGGGGTCCTCGGGTGTCCGCTCTATTCGATATGGGACGGACTGATGGTCCGTGAAGATAAAACAGAAGACTATCCCCCATGTTCGGGTAGGACTCCTATATGCATGGACGGCAAGCTTGGTGTCCGGATGTACTATTTTCTTCCTTTGCAAACCGACTATGTACAACCCTAGGCCCCTCCAATGTGTATATAAACGGGAGGGTTTAGTCCATAGAGGCTATCAGAATAAGCATAGGCTAGATAGCTAGGGTTTAGCCATTACGATCTCGTGGTGGATCAACTCTTGTAACCCCCATACTCTTCGAATACAATCAAGCAGGACGTATGGTTTTTACCTCCTTTAAGAGTGCCCGAACCTGGGTAGACATCGTGTTCCTATTGTCTCCTTGTTACCATCTATCCTTAGACACACAACTTGGGACCCCCTACCCGAGATCTGCCGGTTTTATCACCGACAACGGGGTCCATAAGGAAACCAAGGGATATTAAGGCCTCCTTTTAATAGAGAACCGGAACAAAGCATTAACACACAGTGAATACATGAACTCCTCAAATTACGGTAATCACCGAAAAGAATCCCAATTATTGTCACGTTGGGGTATGCGGATCATAACACGTGACAGGTGCATATAACTTGCAAGATCGGATCAAGAACATAGGTACAATGGTGAAAACATAAATGGTTCAGATCTGAAATCAAGGAACTCGGGCCCTAGTGACAAGCATTAAGCATAGCTAAGTCATAGCAACATCAATCTCAGAACATAGTGGATACTAGGGATCAAGCTCTAACAAAACTGAATCGATTACATGATGAATCCCATCCAGCCTACGAAGGAATTACTCACTCCCGGCGGGGAGCATCATGGAATTGGTGAAGGAGGGTTGGTGATGACGAAGATCGAAGATTCCCCTCTCCGGATCCCCGAACGGGCTCCAGATCTGGCCTCCCGTTGAAGAACAGGAGGTGGTGGCGGCTCCGTATCGTGAAACGCAAAGAAACTTCCTCTCCTATTTTTTCTCCAAAAATAGTATTTTATAGAGTTGGAATTAGGGTCAGCGGAGCCTCGTGGAACCCACTACCCACCAGGGCACGCCAGAGGGGGATGGCGCGCCCTGGTGCCTTGTGGGTAGCTGGGGCCCCCCTCCAGTGGGTCTTGGTTTCAGAAATTATTATATATTCCAAAATAATTCTCCAAAAAATTTCGTCCATTCCGAGAAATTTTATTTTTGCACAAAAATAAATACCATGGTAGTGTTGCTAAAAACAGCATCAGTCCGGGTTAGAGTCTTTCAAATCATGCAAAATAGAGTCCAAAACAAGAGCAAAAGTACTAGGAAAAGTAGATATGACAGAGATGTATCAAATCCCCCAACCTTAACTCATTGCTTGTCCTCAAGCAATTCAGTTGACAAACTAAAAGTGACAAAGAAAAACTTTTACGAACTCTTTTGTTTTTGTGTCTATATATATGCTTAATTAATACCCAGGTTTTCAGCAAGGATCATAACTAACCATGTAGATGATAACTCTTAAAAATTATATTCACCCGTATCAATGGCATCATAAACTAGAAGTAATAAGAAAATATTTCAAATGCTAACACTTTGTCAAAACAATCACGATATAATATGACAATAGTGGTATCTCGCTAGCCCTTTCTGAGACGGCAAAACATAAATGCGGAGCACCTCCAAAGTTCAAGCAATGACTAAACATTGTAATTCATGGTAGAAGACATCCAGTCATGATGCACTCAACATTAACTAGACAAAATGCATGAGGATGACAATAGTGCTCTCGGGATTGGTGCTTATTTGAGAAGGTGATGACTCAACATAAAAGTAAATAGATGGGCCCTTCACGGAGGGAAGCGGGATTTGCAGAGGTGCTAGAGCTTGAAGCTTAAATCAGAGATAACTATAATTTTGGGAGGCGTACCCTTCCTGTCAACGTCACGACCAAGAGTTATCAATATCTTCCATGCTAAACACATTAGCGGCGGTTACCAAGTGGTAAAAGTAAAGTTTACTCCCCCTCCACGATCAAACACAAGCCATGGCTAGCCGAATCTTCAGGTGCCCTCCATACCAACAACAGTCCGGGGGAGTTTTGTTTAATTATTTGTAAATTTTGATTCCAGGACTATGCATCCCTATTACCAGCCCTCTCGTGCAAGGATGAGTGAATAAACACTCATCATGAGAATAACCCGATTAGCATGGAAGATACCGACCACCCCCTTTCGCTCCAAGAGCAATCCAGGCACACAAAACAGATGTTCATTTGAATTTTTAGAGGTGGCACATGCAAATTTACTTGGAAGGGCAAGGTAATACCGCACATTGGTAGATATGGTGGGCTCATTTGGAATAACTTTGGTTTAAGGATTTTGATGCAGAAGTAGTATTCCTGCTTAGTATAGGAGAAGGCAAGCAATTAGATTGAGAAGCGACCAACTAGAAAGCGAAAATGGTCATGGTCATGCATTATGAATAATTAACATTGAGTACTAGCATGAGTAGGATATAAGCACCATGAACATAAATATTGTGGAGGCTATGTTGGTTTTGATTCAACTACATGCGTGAGCATGTGCCAAGTCAAGCCACTCAAAACATTCAGAGGAGGATACCATATCATCATACTACATCACAATCATTTTAATGCATGTTGACATCTAAAATAAATCATCATCGAGCTACTTAAGCATGACATGAGAAACTATAATCTCTAATTTTCATCATAAACATGTTTAATCATAATATGTTGAATAATGGATACTGAGTTTGTACCTGCTTTTCCCGCCATAGTCACTTCACCATATATTGTCATTATTGCCTTTCACTTGCACGACCGAATGATATGAAAATAATAGTGCAAGAGTGCCATGGACTAAGCTGCAATCCACAACATTTTATTCGAAGGAGAAGATAAAATAATTTGGGCTCTTTGATAAATCCACAAAAAGGCATATGAGAGCCACTCAACATTTCATCGTGGTCTTCCCCTTGGTACGACTCAATGAAAAGAAAAGAATTTTAGAGAAACACACTGAAATATTTTTGGAGTTTTTAGTTTTTCTTGAAGAACGCAAATTAAAGAAGGACCAAACAAAAATGAGAAAAACTATTTTACATGGGAAAGCTCTCAACAAGCAAAAGAAGAGCGATAAATCTTTTGGGTTTTCTTTTAATGCTACAACTAATTTAATCTAGAAAGAAAAATCGAAAAGAAGCAAGAAATATTTTAGGATTTTCTCAAAGTTTTTCAAACACATAAGAAGACAGCGAGAAAATAAACTATCATGGATAGTACAATGAAAAAGTGTGGACACCGACAACTGCAATGTGTGAACATGAATGTAATGTCGGTGGGCATACATACTCCCCCAAGCTTAGGCGTTTGTCCTAACTTGGTAATCACCGCCCGTAGCCTGGGTAATAGTCAGAATGATAACTCGTGGAGCCTCTTGGTGCGGCCTCTCAGCCTGGCGGGCAATTTCCACTATCGCGTTGTACTCGTGTGCCTCTCTCTCAATTATGTAATATCGTTCTTTTCCCTGATAATCAAAGAGGGAAGGTGCAGGAAAAATAACAAGTATAATGTGCTTCTTATCAAGTTATAATTATAATGAGTGGTTCTACACTTAAGGAACTTATGGCGCTGCATGGCTCCAAAGTCCAGGTACTGAGTAGGTAAAATAGGATCATTAGGCTAGGGTGATACACCTAGTTTCCTAGCTACACGGGAAACATAATCCCTCAATAAAAAGAACCTCTATCAGCATTGCGTTGCAACCTCCATGCAACTATTGCTACTTGATTATAACATTTAATTCCTATTAGAGCAGTGTGTATGAGGCTCAAGTCTGGGGCATAGAGAGTACTGAAATCTTGTTTGCCCACGAGGCATTTGCCATTAAAGAGTGCAAAGTAACGAATTGATGGAAAGTGTATAATATTTATTCTAGCTTGTGTCACTCCTCTATTCTCACCACAGCATAAACTAGTTTGAAACAATTCATACTCAGATGTTGGTGTTTCGTTCAGCGAACCCCAATATGGAACTTTACAGGCAACACAACATCGTTCTAGAGGTATGGTGAAGGCATTGTCATAAAGGCTGAATGAAACTCTAGATTCTCGAGAATGATATTTAAATTTCTTGGTGAACGTCTGGGTTAAGTTGAGATGTTGGATGCACTTATCTACAATCAAGGGAGCAAGCTCGGTGTTGTGAACATACTGCTCAAATTCTTTGTTAATACCTGCTCCTAGAATGAAATCGTCACACGGCCATAAGCACGATTTGGTGTCGTTGTCTGGTGTCGAGCTTTCACTTGGATCAACATAAGACTGTCGAATCGAGCTCTCACTCGATGATGCTCCCGAGGACTTCCTCCTTGAAGAACTCCTAAAGAGGTGCATTTTTATTTGTGAACAATTTCTGAAATTTTTTGGGACACAAAAGGATGTTAACAAAAGTTAACAAAATTGATAGCAACTACTCATATGGATGTCTAAAGGTTATATCAAGCATTCAAACTACTTGGAACTCAAAGAATTGAACATGCAAGCTCATTTACAGCAGCACCAAGAGTACCTAAATACTCAAAATATAAACCACTAGAATAAAAATTAATTGGAGCAATGGAGGAGTCACATACCAAGTGGCAATCCCCCAAAACAGTTTCGAAAACGGAGCATCGAGCAAAGAGATCGAAATCCACGGGTTTGACAATAAGAACACGAGAGAGAGAGAGAGAGAGAGAGAGAGAGAGAGAGCTGGTGTAATTTTTTCTGGAGGTAGGTGACGAAGAGAACTAAAGGGATAAGTGAGGGGGGGCATGGGGCCCACTAACCACCAGGGCGCGCTTGGAGGGTGTGGTGCGCCCTGGTGCCTTGTGGGCACCAGGGGCACCCCTGTGTGCTGTTATTTGCATCAAAAATTCAGAATATTCAGAAAAAAAATCATGTCAGAATTTCAGGCCATTCTGAGCACTTTTATTTTTGGGCACTTTTTTATTGTACAGAAAATTCAGAAAACAGGATAAACATGCATTTTATTGCTTTAAGCTAAAAATAACAGAAAATAAAAGGTGGGTACAGAAGGTTGTGCTTACTAAATTCATCAACCTCATGCCTCCAAAAAATAATCCATTAATAAGGTTGATCAAGTCTTATTAACTACCACTTTCGATTAGCATGAACTCAAAGAACTTTCGTAAAACACTAAGTTACTGATACGTCTCCAACGTATCTATAATTTTTTATTGTTCTGTGTTGTTATATTATCAATCTTGGATGTTTTATATTCATTTTATAGCAACTTTATATCATTTTTGGGACTAAATTATTGACATAGTTCCCAGTGCCAGTTGCTGTTTTTTCCTTGTTTTTTACTTCGCGGAATATTAGTACCAAACGAAGTCCAAATGCCACAAAACTTTTTGGTGCTCTTTTCTGGACAGAAGACAACTTGGAAGCCAAGGAAGTGCCTGAGGGGAGGCCCATGGGGCCCACAAGGCACCTGGGCGCGCCAGAGGCCCCTAGTGTGCCCTGGTGGGTAGTGGGGCCCATAGGCCCCCTCTCCACCGCCTATCAGCTCTATAAATACTCTACAATTCCAAAAACCTTAGGGGAGCAGAGAGATCAGAGTTTTCACCTGCCGCAAGTTCCAAAACCATGAGATCCAATCTAGAGGCCTTTTCCAGCACTCTGTCGGAGGTGTCAACAATCACGGAGGGGGTTCTTCATCAACACCCTTGCCCCTCTGATGATGCGTGAGTAGTTTACCACAGACCTACGGGTCCGTAGGCAGTAGCTAGAGGACTTCTACTCTCTTTTTGATCTTCAATACAATGTTCTCCTTGATGTTCTTGGAGATCTATTTGATGTAACTCTTTTTTTGCGGTGTGTTTGTTGGGATCCGATGAATTGCGAGTTTATGATCAGATCTATCTATGAATATTATTTGAGTCTTTGTTGAACTGTCTTATGCATGATTATTATAGCCTCGTATTTCTTCTCCGAAACTTTGGTTTGGTTTGGCCAACTAGATTGATTTTTCTTGCAATGGGAAGAGGTGCTTTGTGATGGGTTTGATCTTGCAGTGTCCTCACCCAGTGACAGAAGGGGTAGCGAGGCACACACTATAATTTATATTAAGGATAAAAATATGGGTTCTATTCCTACATGAATAGATCTTGTCTACATCATGTCATCGTTCTTCTTGCATTACACCGTTCGTCCATGAACTTAATACACTAGATGCATGCTGGACAGCGGTCGATGTGTGGAGTAATAGTAGTAGATGCAGGCAGGAGTCGGTCTACTAATCTTGGATGTGATGCCAATATACATGATCATTGCCTTAGATATCAGCATAATTATTTTCTCTTATATCAATTGCCCAACATTAATTTGTTTACCCACCGTATGTTATTTTCTTTAGAGAAGCATCTAGTGAAATCTACGGCCCCGGGTCTATTGCCTATCATATTATTTGCAGATCTATTAGTCCAAAAATCCAAAAACCTTCCTGCACTTTTTCTTTACTTCTTTTACTTTGTGTTTTTGTTAGATCTATTTATCCAATGTCATACAATTTAATATATCTCAATACCAAGGAGGGATTGACAACCATCTTACGCTTTGTGTTGCAAGTTCTTATTATTTGTGTGAAGGTACTGCTTACATAGTTTGGTGGGTCCAACTACTGGATTGATACCTTGGTTTCATAACTGAGGGAAATACTTACCATTGTTGTGCTGCATCATCCTCTCCTCTTGGGGTAAATACAAATGCACTTAGCAGCAATCAAGAAGAATTTCTGGCGCTATTGCTGGGGAGGATCTAGTCTAGATCTATCAGGTACCGAATCACAAATCTCATCTCCTTACAATTTAATTTATTTGCCATTTCCCTCTCGTTTTCATCTCCCCACTTCTAAAATGTTTTAAAAAAAACACAAAAATATTTTCCTTTTTATTCGCCTTCTTTCTTGTTTGCCTTTCCCTCGTTAGATCTTTTGTTTGCTTGTTTACCACTTTGAACTTGTCATCATGAGTGATTTTAGTATGGCAGAAATAGATGATGGAAGAACTCCTAAAGTTGGACATTCTGGTAAACTAGATGCTAAAACTTTTGTTTTTGGGGACAAGGGAATGTTATAGGAAAAGAAACCATCCAAGAATTCTTTAATTGTGTTGGAACTTTAACTTGTGATGATGCTCCTATACTTAAAAGAACTAAAACTTATGCGGAAGCTATTTCAACACTAATTCTAAAACTTGAGAATAGATTTATTCGTACTCATCCTACCATGCAAAGATTGTTTTATGAATTACCTGTTATAAAAGATCCTAGAGCTAAGAAGATAGCCACCTTGTCCTTATGAATGAATTTGATCATATAGTGCGGAAAGCTTGGGAAATATTTGATTTTTATGGTATGAGCCGTGAAAAACCGGTGATACACGAGATCCTCTACAATAGTGATTATGTTTTAAGATATTTGCTTGGCAATAATCAAATCTTTGATGATAACCTTAAAAAGGAAATTCCCGTCTTGGATATGACCCAACAAGTTTTCAATGATGTCAATCAACAATATTCTTGGATAGTAGCCGGTAATCAAAGGGGATATGAAGATGGGCAAGTCGATAATGCCAAAATTTATATGGATAATGTGTTTCAAGTTATATTTGAAAAACCTCCTGACAAAAATACTTATAAGGAAATTAATAAGAAAGATGACAATACTTGAATCTATGCATTATGCCTAGCTAGGGGCATAAAACAATAGCGCTTGTTGGGAGGCAACCCAATGATTTAAATTTATTTTTCACTTTTTCCTTCTGTTCTTGAGTGTTTGCACAATTATGTTACTGTTATGATTGTGTTTTTTATGTTTTAATTAGTGTTTGTGCCAAGTAAAGCCTTTAGGATAATGTTGGGTGATAGCTGATTTGATCTTGTTAGAAAACAGAAACATTCGTGTCCAGTAGCAGAATTGTTACAATTCTTAGAAGCGACGAGAGCTTATGAACTTTTTACACAACATTGATATACAAATTTCCTACGCTGTCCTAATTTTTTTAGAATTTTTAGAGTTACAGAAGTATGACTAAAATTCATGTCTTTATAGATTGTTCTGTTTTTGACAGGTTCTGTTTTTGTTGCATTGTCTGCTTATTTTGATGAATCTATGGATTTTATCGTGAGTATAATCAATGGTGAAGTTAGAATACAGTAGGTATAATGCAGTAACAAAATATGAATGGGTTTGCAACAGTACTAAAAGTAAAGATTGGTTTCTTATACTAACGGATCTCATGAAGGTTTATGTTGAGTTTTGTGTGATTGAAGTTTTCAAGTTTTGGGTGAGATCGCGATGGATGAAGAAATAAGGAGTGTTAAGAGCCTAAGCTTTGGGATGCCCCATTGCACCCCAAGGTGATATTCAAGGAGTACCAAGAAACTAAGCTTGGGGATGCCCCATGGCGCCCCAAGGTAATATTCAAGGAGTACCGAGCAACTAAGCTTGGGTATGCCGTGGAAGGCATCCCCTCTTTCTTGTAATGACCATCGATAATTTTATTTGGAGCTATATTTTTATTTATCACATATCATGAGTTTTGCTTGGAGCATCTTGTATTATATGAGTCTTTGCTTGTTTTGCTTTTTAGTTTGTCACAATAATACTTGCTGGGCACACCTATTTGAGAGAGCCATAATTATGCTATGATTTGTTAGAATTGCTCTATGTGCTTCACTTAAATTTTTTGAGCTATGGAATTGCTCTAGTACTTCACTTATATATTTTTGAGCACGGTGGTTCTTTAATTTTAAAAGAAATATCCTCTCATTGCTTCGCTTATATTATTCTAAGAGATGAAAATTATTTTGAATAAATATTTGTGCTCTTGTTCTTCACTTAAACTTGTTTGAGAGCTTTGGTAGTAGCAATGTATGAAATTAGTCCCAAAGTGGTAGATATTCAAGGGGGATATAATAAAAACTTTCATGAAGATCATTGGATATTAAAAACTTGATTCCTTCTAAAACTTTTGAGATATGATGATGATAATATGTGAGTCGTGTTAATGAGTAATTATGACTTAGTAAGAATATTGGTGTTAAGGTTTGTGATTCCCCATGCAAGCATGAAAGTCAATAGTTATGCAATGAAGTTACATCCTACTTGTGGTGCATTATTCGGTGTTATTTATGTTCAGTGCTCTTTTATGATAGTTTTCGTTTCTTGGTTGGTCGCTTATCAATCTATTTGCTAGCCTTCAGTTGTACTAAGTGGGAATACTACTTGTGCATCCAAATCCTTAAACCCAAAGTGGTGCAAAATGAGTCCACCACACCTACCTATATGAGGTATTTTTGTGCCGTTCCAAGTAAATTCATATGTGCCAAATCTAATGTTCAAAATAACTTTCCCTTTTGTGTGCCTGTACTGCTCATGAAGCGGTAGGGGGTGGCCAATATTTTCCATGCTAGATATGTTATTCTCAAGATGAGTGTTTATTCACTTTCATTGCACGAGAGTGTGGCAAAGGTAATAGGGATGCACAGTCTCGAAATGCAAAAAAAATTATTTATGTTGTTCATTAAAAAATTCCTTGAAAAGTGTTAGTTTGGAAGGCACCCGTGGATACGGCTATCCATGGATTGTGAAAGAATGATGGAAAAATGAATAAAAATTATTTTCTATTTGGGAACCGCCTGTTATCTATCTAGCATGGAAAGTATTGGGAATTCTCGGTCATTTTCGTTGAAGGGAAAAGCGTGCCACTCAAAATAATTTTATCTCTCAATTTAAGCTTTTAGCTCTGGCACCTCTACAAATATCTTCTTCCCTCTGTGAAGGGCCTATCTATTTACTTTATGCAAATTTTATTTTTATTTGAGTCTCCATCTTCTCTTATAAAGCACCATCTAGGGTACACTATTATCATGCTTGTGCATTGGGCATAGTTAATATTTGAGTGCGTTTCATGAATGGATCAATGGTTGAGCATAATGGGCTAGGGATAGCTTTCTTTAGCGATGATATTTTGAATGGCAAGGTTGCTTGTTGATATGCTTGAGTATTGATGTCTTCATGTCAAATATAGACTATTGCTTTGAATCATCTAAAATCCAAATGTCCATGCTACAAAAGAAAAGTTTATGATATGAACATGTTAGGCAGCATTCCACATCAAAAATTATGTTTTTATCATTTACCTACTCAAGGACAAGCAGGAATCAAGCTTGGGGATGTTGATATGTCTCCAACGTATCTATAATTTTTTATTGTTCCATGATGTTATATTATCAATCTTGGATGTTTTATATTCATTTTATAGCAACTTTATATCATTTTTTGGGACTAACCTATTAACATAGTGCCCAGTGCCAGTTGCTATTTTTTGCTTGTTTTTACTTCACGGAATATCAGTACCAAACAAAGTCCAAATGCCACAAACTTTTTGGTGATTTTTTCTAGACAGAAGAAAACTTGGGAGCCAAGGAAGTGCCTGAGGGGAGGCTCATGGGGCCCAGAAGGCACCAGGGCGCCAGAGGCCCCTAGCGCGCCCTGGTGGGTAGTGGGGCCCACAGTCCCCCTCTCCACCGCCTATAAACTCTATAAATACTCTAAAATTCTAAAAACCCTAGGGGAGCAGAGAGATAAGAGTTTCCACCGACGCAAGTTCCAGAACCACGAGATCCAATGTAGAGGCCTTCTCCGGCACTCCGCCGGAGGAGTCAACGATCATGGAGGGCTTCTTCATCAACACCCATGCCCCTCCGATGATGCGTGAGTATTTTACCACAGACCTATGGTTCCGTAGTCAGTAGCTAGATGGCTTATTCTCTCCTTTTGATCTTCAATACAATGTTCTCCTTGATGTTCTTGGAGATCTATTTGATGTAACTTTTTTTTGCGGTGTGTTTGTTGGTATCCGATGAATTCCGTGTTTATGATCAGATCTATCTATGAATATTATTTGAGTCTTTCTTGAACTCTCTTATGCATGATTATTGTAGCCTCGTATTCCTTCTCCGAAACTTTGGTTTGGTTTGGCCGACTAGATTGATTTTTCTTGCAGTAGGAAGAGGTGCTTTGTGATGGGTTCGATCTTATGGTGTCCTCACCCACTGATAGAAGGGATAGTGAGGCACGCATGTATCATTGTTATTAAGGATAAAATGATGAGGTCGATTAGATCTTGTCTACATCATGTCGTCGTTCTTATTGCATTACTCTGTTTCTCCGTGAACTTAATACACTAGATGCATGCTGGATAGCGGTCGATGTGTGGAGCAATAGTAGTAGATGTAGGCAGGAGTCGGTCTACTAATCTTGGACTTGATGCCTATATACATGATCATTGCCTTGGATATCATCATAATTATTTGCTCTGTGATCAATTGCGCAACAGTAATGTGTTTACCCACCATATGCTATTTTCTTGAGAGAAGCCTCTTGTGAAATCTACGGCCCCGGGTCTATTTCCTATCATATTATTTTCAGATCTATTAATCCAAAAGTCCAAAAATACCTTGCTGCACTTTTTCTTTACTTCTTTTACTTTGCGTTTTTGTTAGATCTATTTATTTGATCTCAGACAATTTAATATATCTCAATACCACGGAGGGGTTGACAATCCCCCTTATGCGTTGGGTTGCAAGTTTTTGTTATTTGTGTGAAGGTCCTTCTTACATACACTACAAAAAAATACACTTCCATGATGATACGTGTTTGTCATAGTAGGTCACGTTTTCTGTCATGCATGTACATCCATGATGATTTTATGACAGAATCAAGATAGTCATACTTGTGCTGTCGTAGAAGTGTTCCATGACATTACCAAAATTACCATCACGGAAGTGTCCACTGCCATGACGATAAATCACGCGTCATAGAAGTGCTTTCATCAAGGGTGACCGACACGTGGCATCCACCCAAAAGAACGCCATTAAGCTATCGGGTCCGGTTTTGGATCCGATAACCCATTAACAGCCCCGACCAATGGGGATTTTCCACGTGTAAAATCATCATTGGCTGGAGGAAACACGTGTCGGCTCACCGTTGGGACAGATGTCATCCACTCATTGGACCGAAGGCTCCCATGATACGTCGACACGTGGCACGACCCAACAGAGGCCATTCCTGTGAAAAGGCCGGCCCGTTTGACTTGGTAAAAATGTGGCGGGCTGGCCCACGGAAAGTCTGTTAACGACCTATTCGCATATAGCCCATTTACAGCCCGCTAACCCAGGGCCCGTTACGACCGATCCGAATTAGGACCAGTAGCGTCATCTGGGCCGTCCAATATGATTCCGTCCATTTTAACTTCCGTCTCATGTATGGCCCATGACGTCTTTCGGACCATATGAGGCCCTTTGTAACTCTTGGCCCATTAACGGCCCGTGGTGAAACTGGACCGTAAGGAACAGTGTATAACTTTATACCTATTAACGGCACGTGGTGAAACTGGCCTGTAATGAACAGTGTATCAATTTATACCCATTAACGGTCCATTATTCTGTTGGGCCGTTTCCAGCCCATGTTATCTTTTAGCCTTCTCAGGGCCCATTTATTCTTGGGCTCATTTCCAGCATTCGTTTACTTACGGCCCGTTACTGTCATTTTCTGCTTGTGGGCCAAATTCAGCCCGTGGTTACAGTCGTCCCATTTGCGGCCTGTTAATACGTTGGGCCGTTTTCATAGCGTCATCAAATATGGCCGATTAACGACGGCCCGTTATGGTCGGCCCATGAACGGACGATTCCAACTCTAGCCCGTTTATGGCCATAATGCGGTCTGTTATTGGCCCATGTTTGGCCAACTGATCATACGGCCCGTAGAAGGCCCATTGATGATACGACCGGTAGAAGGCCCATTGTGTCTACAGCCCATAGAAGGCCCATTGTTTCTACGCCCCTTAGAAGGCCAATTGTTTCTATGGCCCTTAGAAGGCCCATTGTTTCTACAGCCCATAGGAGGCCCATGGTAACTACAGTAAATATGTAGCCCATGGTTATTGTGGCCTAGTTTTAAAAAATAGATTACTGCGGCCACTAGCAAACCGCGGAAAAAGAACTGCACTGACTACAAGCAAAAAAAATAAACAAGACAATAAGGAAATAAATAAGCAAGCAACTTACGCTAGGCTATCACGTCTATTACACATATTACATCCACTGGGCATCAAAGTTCACCACCAGTGCAAATATAGGGAACAAAGCAGCATATCATATACACTGGTTGTCAAAGTTGGCGACCGGTGCAAATAAACGTCGCAACAAAACAAGTCTAGAACTGAAACCACTTCAGAAGAGCTCGAGAAACAATATCCTGGGTACCCATAATGCTGGCAAGATGCTTAGCAAGCTTATTAGCTTTCTCTTGTTTGGCGCTTAAATCCTCCAGCACTTGCTGTTGCACCAGAAAGTATGCATCTAAATTCTACAGGGACTTCCTCAGTCCTTCGGCTTCCTGTCGCATAACATCTCATTGATGTCTTTCAACTTTAAGTTGAGACTCAAGAAGTTGAACTAATTTAGGCAGCAAGTTCGAAGAGCTGGTGCCAGCAGTGGTAGACAGTAACTCGAACACTACATCAAGACAGGACTTTGGGGTTGTCTCAGTGTCTTCAATATAGTTTTTATCAGTTTTCTTCGAGACCAATAGGGATGTCTCACTATCTTGAACCTTATCTGCATTACTTCCTTTACCATTGCATAACGGGGAACTCTTGTCCAATATTTTATCCGCGTTATAAAAGAGAAACAAACAGACACATCACGGGTTTACAATGTAGTATATGAAACTCATTTTGGTAAACCAGTTCAGTAGTAAGGTGGACAAGATAACAGCATGAAACAAACATATATCTATGTAGTATGTCCACTGTATGGTCTATATCATTCTGGTTTATGTTGCCAAATCAAGATAGATACAGTTCGAATCATATCTATTTAAGACAAAGCAGCATAAACAGAATATAAGTGTGGGAAACTACACGGCAATAACAATACTTGTAATGTGCATGGCATCAGAACATAATTGTTTATTCAATTAAAACTGAAATCAACATAGAGCAAGTTACAAAAACAAACACGTTAATAAATAGGTTTAAAACATACCTGTTGCGCCATTGGAGTTTCAATTGCATCCTTCAAATTTGAAATTAGTTGGTATGAGTAAATACAGTGATGCAAGAGCAAAGTAGTCTGAACCATAGCTACGGAACCTGACCTGAGAACAATCCTTCTTCTGCTTTAAGCATTGACTTGGGGTTCGGAGTGGTGGTCCTCGTGCTTTGGGCACTGCAGTTGCCTTACTAACTGCTCGTGTTTGGGTGCTCTGTGGTGGAGACGGTGTTGTGTCAACTGGAACTGGGTTACTATCTGCTGGGTTGGGGTTAGAAGGGGTGTAGCTGGTTCTCTGTCCAACTGGGTAGGGGTACAATTTGCGTGAGTCCGGGTTATGTGTGGTGGGGCTGGTTCTTGGGCAAGTACAACCGTGGTTCTATCTGCATCGACAGGTAGCACGATCTTTTCTGAAGACCATGTTTTTACTCCCACAGATACTGCCATCACCCCTCCATTTGAAATGGTTGATAAACAAGAAAAGGAATTGAATGTACAAACATTGTAAGATAGGCAGGTGCAATGGATAGTAGGGAAGAAAACAGGGTATGAAATAACTCACATTTATGTTGTCTAACCAAATAGAATAGCATGACATAATTTTACATATATGATGGCTAATTAAACAGGATAGCATGACACAATTTCACATGTATGATGGCTAACTAAACATGATAGAATGACATACTTCAAAATATGATGACTATGTAAACAGGATGACATGATATAACTATACGATGTGTCTACTAAAGTGGTTGGCATGCCATAAATCACAAACATGTCGTCGATTGAAACATCATGGCATGATATAATTCAAGGATAGAATGACATAATTTAAAATATGATGACTATGTAAACAGGATGATATGATATAAGTATATTATGTCTTTAGAAAATGGGTTGGCATGCCATAATTTAGATACATGCTGTCTATGTAAACATCATGGCATGATATAATTCAAATATATGATTTATATACTAAGCAAGTGAGCAGAGGGCAATCGCATATATGATGTGTCAACTAAGGAGATGGCACTCAATATTGTGTATATGATGTAAAAACTAAGCATTGCAATAAAACATATGCATGATATGTGTAATATAACCCTGCCAAGTTTGAGCATACACCTCAGGGGGATAATAGGACTGGTCATCTGCCTCTGAATTCAACTCTGAAGAGCTATCTATAACTAGCAAGATATCTGCATCAGCAGGTAGCATTGTCTGCTCTGAAGTTGTTTTCACTCTAGATTTCTCCATCACCAATTCAAATGGCTGATGCCCAGGAAGAGCAGTTGAATATACAAACATTATCGACAAATGCAATGAGAAATACAAAAAAAGGATGGCATGATATAATTCACATATATGACGCTTGGCTAACAGCATGGCATTGCATAATTCACATATATAATGCCTTGCAACAAGATATCATTGCATAATTCACATATATAATGTCTTACAACAAGATGGCATTGCATAATTCACATATATGGTAATTAGACACTAAACAGGTGGCATTCACAAAAAGCATGTCTAAACGAAGCAAATGACATAGCAATGCAAGATACTATACGCACGATATGAGCAACATAACCCTTCCAAGTTAGAGCATGCACCTCGGGGGGGGGGGGGGAATAGGACTGGTCATCTGTCTGTGAATCCTCCTCTGAGGAGCTATGTGTAACCAGCAAGACATGCGCTTCGTCAAATAGCATTGTCTGCTCTGAAGACCTTGTTTCCACTCTAGATTTTTCCATAACCGTGCCGAATGGCTGATGCACAGGAAGAGTAATTGAATGTACTAAAATTGTTGACAAATTTAACACATAATAAAAAAATGATGGCATGATATAATTCACATATAAGATGACTGGCTAACCAGGGTGGCATTGCAAAATTCACATATATGATGCCTGGCTAAACAAGATGGCATTGCATGATTCACATATACGATAAAGAAACTAAACAGATGGCATTGACACAAAACATGTCTAAACTAAGCAGATGACATCTTTGATGTATACAGTAAGCAATGCAAAGCACCATATGCATGATATTACCAACATCAGCATGCCAAGTTAGAGCGAAGACCTCAGGGTGTAAATAGGAGTGGTCTTCTCCTTCTGAACCCCCCTCAGAACAGTTATCTTCCTCTTGATTAAGATCCGAAATGGGTGGAGGGGGGTTGCCTTTGCGCCCACCATGGAGCAACATCTGCATGAAATTTTATTGCCACGCAAGGCTCATCTCTTTTGCTCTACATGTTCAGTTCCATTGTGTATAATAACTGACATGTATAGGAATAAAACATAGTGAGATTATGTAAGGAGTGCATGCACAAATCCAGAGTGATGGTAGCAAAATGTGGATAGACCCAAAACCAATGATAGCAGGCAGATAATAGCTTTAGGTTAAAAATACAGATAATGGCTCCTTTAATGTTTGTTTGCACACAACATGAAACTCATAGTAGACACCCGAGATTAACCAGATAGTAGACAGTTAGTACTGATTGCTGCCCCAATATGTACCCCACAACCATTTAAAAACTCAAGTTTCAGCATTAGTTTGGACCTGACTCGGAATCTAATAGGTGAACACAATGATAAAGTAACATGTCATCATATTAAGTGTTGCATAACATAAGCAGACACGGAAGAGTGCAACCTCTCTTGCAGACCTATGTAGTCCTCAAGGTCATCTGCTCAGTTGATGATGGTAATGCAGTTGTCATGGCTGCCGGCGGTGGGGAATAAGATCTGAGGCGGTGAAAGACAGTCTGAAGAGCGAATCCCTGTTGTGGTGAACCCTTCCGTTGTTGGAGCAGCTGAGCTGGTGTGGAACACAACACCGCAGGAGCAGGAAAAACCACGCAAGGTTTTCTTTGACACATCTGTAACAGAAGTAATTGTGTAAGGGCTTGTTTGAATTTGAGGATTCTAACAATGCAGGGATAGGAAATAGACAGGAATAGGATAGGAATGCATGTGCAAAACAGAGAATTTAAAAACAGAGGATTTTTGCCAATATGTGTGTTTGATTCACAAGAATTGGAAGATCACAGGATGCAAAGAAGCATGGTGAGATTAAGTCAAACCACAAGAAAATGTATGGTTATAATGCTATTATGCTACTATCTCTTAGTCTATGCTTCATGAATAGGAATTTGAAAAGGAGGACAAGTAGAAACTAAAATTCCTATGGTTTTTCTTTCAAGGAGTCCCTAAAGGAACAAATCCTACGGTTTTCCTTTGCTCCATTCCTTTGAACCAAATTCATGAATAGTAGTACCATAGGAAACTTTCCAATTCCTATGTTTTTCATTCACTTTTCCTTTCAAGCACTGGCGATTCTAGTAGGCAGGCTTGAGCAAGGAAAAGCCTACACTAAAAAAAATGTTTTTGTGCTACTTTGGACCCAGGCCACTGCCCTACTAGCTCAACTCCTAGGCCCATCGACAAATGCACAGCTCAAATGCGCAGAGATAAATAATGATGGCGTTCAAGAGAGTCCTTCACGGATAGCTAAGTTGCCTGGTACCTCACTTCTTGTCATATAGTAGGATAAAATAATCGCATTTCACGTTACTATGTGTGCTCAGTGGACAATATATATAACATGTAGCGTAAAAAAGAGATGCAGCAAGTCTACAACCTCGTTGGCGAAGCCATGTCGATCTCAATGTGATTGGGTTGGCCGATGAGGATGCTCTGGCTGACTTGGCTGTCGGAGGAGGGGAAGAAGATCTTAGGTGTCTGGAGATGGAGCCCGATGTACTGCTCCACTGTGATGGAGGGTTTCGTCATTGGAGCAACTCCGGTGAGTTGTACGACGCTGAGGCTGAAGCAGGACAAGAAAGACAACGCTAACCTGAGTGGAATTCTAATAGCATCTCCAATAGATGACGTAAAATACATAACCACAAAGTGTTAGATGTAAAATACATCAGCCGCTCATCTCTGAACTTAACTGTCGAAACTGAATTTGAGTGTCGAAACTGAACTTAACTGTCGAAATTGAATTTTGCTGTCGAAACTGAATTTTACTATCGAAACTGAACACACTAGAGCTGAGGCTACACGTTAGTCGACTGACTTTTTCATGTTTGGTCAGTCGATTTTGCAGCCGTTGGATATGAAATCAAGGGCCTATAGTTCATCTTCAACCTCCACCCCCTGAACCGCCAGCCACCACCGGCCAAACAGCCCCCCCCCCCCGTCGCCCGCAGCTGGTGGTGTGCCACCCCGCCCGCCCCAAAAACACTCCCCACTGCCGGTCCGTTGCCGCCCTGGCCATCCCTCTAGCCCCCCCGTGCCGAGCTTTTTCTCCGGTGATCCCCACGCCACCGCCCCACCACCGTTGGCGACCACCGCCCCCACCCTGAGCCCTAAGATAGATAGTAGGGTACCTATCCGGTGAGCCCCCTCCCCGCTGCGGCTGGTTCTTACTTAACTCCGGCGAGCCCCCCCCCCTGAAAATTGACTGACCCAAAAGTTGATTCAGTCAACTGAAGTGTAGCTAAATCAGAGCAGCATCACAAGCAAGAGCAAGAGCGAGAGCAGCAGCGCAAGCAAGAGCAAGGGCAATAGCAAGAGCAGACCAGGCAGTGGACCGGGAGAAAGAGCAGAGCATCAGCGTGAGCGCGAGCTAAAGTAGTAGAAGCTCCTACTGATGTGGACGTCACCGCCGAGGGAGCGATGTCGTGGAGGAAGTGGCCGGCGACGCCGCCGTGGATGGAGCCGTGCCGTGTCGGCTCGGGACTGAGCGCCGACAGCACCGTGAGATCGAGTCAAGAAGAAAATGCGGCGATTAGTGTACAACCTCTTTGGTGGCGCCGATAAGGCCGCAGATTCATCCGAGGAAACGGTGATGATGCTGCTCTTCCAGTGGTGCAGGTGAAGATGGCGGTGTGGGAATGGAGGTGGCGCGATAGACGAGGGGAACATCGGGTCAGCTCCTTGGAGGTGGAGGACGGGGTGGCTGAACCGGTGGGACGACGAGATCGACGACGGATCCTCATCTGGTACAGTGGATTAGGGACGTCGAGGTGTTGCTGTGGACGACATCATCGGGGAAGAGGCTTTGGCTGGGTGGCGGACGGAGGAGGGTGTGGGACTTCATGGGTTTTCGCGGCCTCAGTGTATGAATGGGTGGGCGGATGGGATTGGAGTGGGGAACCATGGCTAGGGACGCACTTGTCCGAAATGTGGGATAAGTTACGGAAGTACCCCAGCTAATTTGAGGTGGTTCTTTTGGTTCAGGGGTATCACGAGCATTTCACATGTCAGGATTTCATAGGAGGTGAGATTTTTTGCGTGCGTTGTAATTTTGGAATAGCAAGGTGTGGATTGAGATGGAGGGAGTTTTCGGAGCACAATGAGACAAAGATATATCTTAAATATTTCAGGGTAACAAGGCACGGGTTGAAGAGGCGGGAGTTTCACAGCACTATAGATAGAGACGCTAGCTTGAAATTTTAGCATAACAAGGCGCAGCTTGAAATTTCGGGAGAACAAGCTTAACGTGTACCAAAAAAAGACAATTCGCACCTCATCACTAGAGAGAGCCATGTACCGTTTTACTATATTACTAGAAATGCATTCAAATACAACAAAAAAACTAAAAAAATTGGGACAACAAACATAACGTGTACAATACCAAAACAATTTGCACTTCCCTCAACAATAAAAAAACAATGTGTGTTGTCTAGCATATGGACTAAATTTGAGTACATTTACAATATTTGAATGGGATTGTACTCGGGTTAATTATACAACCATCTAAATATTATCTTCACAACACATGACATGAATATAGGAGAAGTAAATTCCTATATAAATACAAACTACATGTACATACGATCTCAAATTCAAATATATGTATCCATTTTGTGTTGAATTCAAATCATAGTACATGTATGCTCTAGCTAGATGTTCGGAATCTAAACCATGTATGATATACTACGTACAATGTGTTTAACACGCACAACACACACAAACACCATTTAGACTAGTAAGGTACACGTGCATTGCACGCATGAGATTTGGCAACCAAATTATGAATAAATACCACATTATAGCATGTAAGCTTTGAGTCATATATGCATGATGTACGTAGATGTTCATTTAATTCTTATAGTTCATTTCATTCAAAATCATCTAATTTTTATAAGAAAGCTAATCTATTTTAAGATTCATGGAATTGTGCGTTGTAAGGCATAAAGTAAAAACAAATAATGGCAAATCAGGTAGAAAAACACTTGGGCAATTTTGATACGGAAGATTCTAGAACAAAGAAGAAGTGCTTGTGTTTTGAGGTTTCTGTATTATGCTTAAGTTCAACCATGGAGTCTTCTAGATTTTACATGTGGCAAAATCTGGTGGAATCTAGATGATATCCAATGGTCAGTAGTGCTCAAATTTACCATCTCTACACCATCGGATTGGCCGCATCCAACGAACATCTTTCAAAGTTAAAGTTATCCGCACACTATATAAAAAATATAAAATATAAAATATATAGCGGTTTAGATATAGATATGCCACCCATCATCTCCAATTAGAATAGTGTGTCCATGCGCGGATGCAATGTGGCCAAACGATGTCTGCCATCGGTATCTCAAATTCAAATCAGTCTGACCTTGTTCAATATGAATACATTACAACATGCTCGTTTCCAAACCACAACGCGTAGATCTTCGTTATATTCATGCATGCATGGGTTTCAAACATCATGATCTCTTATTCAAATGTTTGAATTCAACTTTACATTTATTATGACCTCACCTAGTCTTTTACACCCACACAGTCGTCTTCTCTTTATAATTGTACCACTAACTTTCTCTCGTGCATGCACGAACACACACTACCAGTCGGCATTATCCATCGCACACATGCAATATTTTTCTTCAGGTCGGTCTCCCATGCAGGCACACACACACCTCCCCCTCTCCATCATATTAGGCATTCTTTATCTCTCATGTTCATGCACAACGATCGATGTTCCTCTATGTGTGTGTGTATATAGCCAGGTCTTTCATAGTTTTCCACACAAATCGATCAATCCATATATCTAGTGAGGTCTCACCCTCTTTCCCACGTCCACATCGATCAATCTATACCTCTCTATATAGGATTACATATATAGCTAATACACCCACATTAATTATATATCCAATATCCCCCTCTCATCATCCATGCCTTCTGCTTCATCTCTCAGACGCGCGCACAATGGCGAAGACAGGGGGCAGCAAGGGCCCTACCCCCCCTAACACCACTATATATCGAGGCTAATATGAATGTGATCATTAGAAAATTGCTGCTAAAATGGTTTAAGTTGATGAATTGGCCCTCCTCGTAAAGGATTAGCAATGCTTGCCCCCCTAGCTCATTTATTTTTCATGGCTCCGCCATTGCGCGCAACACCGCACGTTCTCGCCCCTCTCTGTAAATGTTGATCTCGCACTTGTGCACTCCTTCATAGTCTCCCTCCACTTGCCCCCCCGCACCATCTTCTAGCCCCCCACCAGATTTTGCCACATGTACAATCTAGCAGACTCCATGTGTTGGTGTCAAAACCGGCGGATCTCGGGTAGGGGTTTCCGAACTGTGCGTCTAGGCGGATGGTAACAGGAGACAAGGGACACGATGTTTTCACCCAGATTCGGGCCCTCTCGATGGAGGTAAAACCCTACTCCTGCTTGATTCATATTGATGATATGGGTAGTACAAGAGTAGATCTACCACGAGATCGAAGAGGCTCAACCCTAGAAGCTAGCCTATGGTATGATTGTTGTTCGTCCTACGGACTAAAACCCTCCGGTTTATATAGACACCGGAGAGGGTTAGGGTTACACAGATTCGGTTACAATGGTAGGAGATCTACATATCCGTATCGCCAAGCTTGCCTTCCACGCCAAGGAAAGTCCCATCCGGACACGGGACGAAGTCTTCAATCTTGTATCTTCATAGTCTAGGAGTCCAGCCAACGGTGATAGTTCTGCTATCCGGACACCCCCTAATCCAGGACTCCCTCAGTAGCCCCTGAACCAGGCTTCAATGACGACGAGTCCGGCGCACATATTGTCTTCGGCATTGCAAGGCGGGTTCCTCCTCCGAATACTTCATAGAAGATTTTGAACACAAGGATAGTGTCCGGCTCTGCAAAATAAGTTCCACATACCTCTGTAGAGAGAATAATCTTTACACAAATTCAATATGCTGACGTATTCTGCGGCGTGACGTCACACTACGGCCAAGCCTTTATTGGAATCATTTTTACTGTTCCACCTCAGCGTGTTTAGCGAGGCGCTTTCTTTGGCACGTCTTGTCAAAGCAGAGATCGTGTCCCCTTACTCCGGGATTCTCATTAATACGGGTGTGGGTAACCTAGTCATGCCCGTTGGCGCGCCTCCTCTATCGAAGGCGACTCTCGAACGGTCACGGGGAGGGCTCTTAGTATTCAACCTCTTTATAATGAGACCAATGCCTGCTCCTTTCTTTCCATCTCAATCGAATCCGCCCCCTTGCCTCGAGTTCCAACACCCAAAGCTCTAGATTCAGGCGCTTCGGACCTCCGAGGATGTCCGGCTTCGACCTGCAAGGACGGTGGGTGCCTTCCTCCACCATGGAAGAAGACGTGCTAAAGCTGAGAGACGCCCGGTATCTAACCGGCTAAAGTTCGCACAGGCTGCCTGCCCAAGGGCAGGTTATTCTCACTCCCAAGCCTGGTGAGAGCTTGGTGTTCATGTCTCACTTCCTTTGGGGGTTAGGCTTCCCGATGGACCCCTTCGTGAGGGGGCTCATGTTTTATTATGGGCTGGAATTTCATGACTTGGATCCGGAGTCCATCCTCCACATCTCATCGTTCATTGTCGTATGTGAAGCCTTCCTCCACATTACCCCTCACTTCGGGTTGTGGCTCAAAACCTTCAAAGTGGAACCGAAGATGACCAGGGGCAGCAGTCAGAGTGCGGAGGGGCTGTTATAAGCAAGAATGTTGACGCTCCATGGCCCAAGGGCTCTTTCCAAGAGGAGCTCAGTCTGTGGCAACAAGAGTGGTTTTATATCACAGCTCCCAGGGGCACCAAATGGGTGGCTCCACCTGCCTTTCGCTTGGGTCCTCCACCGCGGCTGGCGTCATGGGTCAATAAAGGGCTCGACTGGGGGCCGTCCAAGGACGTGCCCTTGTTGCAGGGCCGTATTCGAGACCTCCTAGAGAGAGAGGGATCAATCTGGTCGCAGTAGCGCAGGTCATGCTGATTCGTCGCACCCTACCCTGCAAATGTCACCCCCTCCGCCTGTGGGAGTTCAATCCGGAGGGACCATGAGCTCTCCAACATTTTATGGGCATAATGCCCGTGGAGATGTACCAACTGTTCTTCGGATCACGAGCAATGTGTCCGGAATTGACCGAGGACGCAGGTCTAAGCTGCAATCGCCCGGATACTCAAGTAAGTAGTCCTGTACCCGGACATGCTATTCGTATATCTATCATAAACTTGCCTTTAAAAGAGATGTCCTTTGAATAGGAGTGGATAGCGAAAGCAAAACTGATCTGGTGTCCGACCCCCCTCCCTGAGACCACGCCGGATCCTGTGTTAACCAGGATGCTAAAGGTTGCGCCTTTTGAAGAAGGCGAAGGGGGGGAACAAGGGAGCTACTGCCTCCGTGAAGGAGTTTATCAAGAAGGGAGGGATCAAGAATCCCTCCCTCCAAGGGGAGAAGAGGACCACTTCTGAAGATCCAGAGACCAAGGCCTCGAAGCGGGGGAAGAAATCCTCGCCAGAGGGTCCTGCACCGGGAGATGCCCCGGCCGCACTATTTCCCCAAGGAGATCAGCCCTCCAGCGAGCCGTAAGTAAAGAGGGGCGTTTTCTTAAAATGAGAGACATCCCTATTTTATTTCTGAAGATAACCGAATTTTTTTCCTTGTAGTTCGGATCTCAGCCCTTCTCAGCAGAGCTCGTCTTTGGGGGATCTCGATCCGGAGATGATGGAGAGTGAAACGCCTCCGCCTGCCGTACCGTCATGCGAGGCGGACGACCCTGAGGTGTCATCACAGAGGGTTTCTCCGAATCCGGCGGGGCTCGAAGGCAGTCATATGGCCCCTTAAAGCCCTCCGCGTCCGACCTTCGAAAAAGGCCATCGGACGAGTCCGGCACGGACTGGTGTACGGTCGGAGGAGATGAAAGATCTGCTCGGGCGAGCGTCTATCTCGGAAGATCACCGTGCGTTGATGGGTACGGTGATTGAAAGGATTTCATCCGCTGAAAGCGGATTGCATGAAGCCGTCATAAGTTTACTGATGGGTTTTGAGGTACGCAAAATGATGTACCTTCTAATAGTTTGGCATATAGAATGTGCCCTGTATAGATAGTAGCCCCTGAGACTCGGTGCGTTGTCAAAAATGACAGGGCGCCGAGGATCATAATCCCAGGTATAATATGCGCTCTTCCTACGTAGGTGGCGAAGCATCCGGTGGCAAGCAGTACTGATGAATTTGCCGAACTAAAGCGGCAACTTGACGTGGCGGATTCTGACCTTGCGCTTGTCAATAAGCGGCTTGATGAGTCACAAGGTATGCAGCTTCTCCGTAGACACCCAGTAAGGTAGCTTAATGTCTGTGCCTTACAACTTGTATGCTTGACGTAGATGGTGCCGCTGCCATGGAGAACCTTCGGGCGGAACTCGCCCGAGCCAAGGAGCAAGCTCGAAAAAGTGATGCGGGTGCCTTAAAAGCGGCCGAAGAGCTGAAAGCCGAACAGGCTGCCCACTACCGAAGCAAGAAAGAAATGGCCGAGATGGCCGTAAAGTTGAAGAATGCTACTCACCATTGCGAGCTTCTTGAAAAAGAAGGTCGAGCGGATCAAGAGGACCTGAAAAAGGCCGCTACTGAGGACAAGGATGCTCGCTCTGCAATGAGAGCTATGAAAGAGGAGCTACGTCAGGCCGAAGATATTGTGGCTGGAAAGCCTTTTCTGCTGCGGAGGAAATTCACGGATCCCAAGTATGCTCAGTTGGGCCAGCTGTGGGGTGTGGAGGATGCTTATCTGGATTTGGCGGCGAGTGCCGCAGATGCGGCCGAACACTTCCGAGGCGAAAAGGATCACGGAATGGAAGAGCTTTTTTGGTTGCAGTTCCATAGTCCAGAGCGTCCGCTTCCATTGACCGATCGTTTGGACGAATGGGCTGAGCTGAATAGGTTGTCCGGACTTGCCATGAAGTCTGTCGTGACTCATTTGTGGCCAAAGATGCCCGAGCCGAAGAGTTATTTTGGCTTGCTGCAGCAGTTCCTTGGTGCCGTGCCGCATATTAGTGCAATGAAGCGGTCATCCTGCATAGAGGGTGCGCGGATGGCTCTCGCCCGTGTCAAGACATACTGGGCGGTGATGAAGGCCACCGACGTTGCATCCCAAGATTCGGACAGAAGCCGAGTACCTGCCGAGCACTATTTTGAGGAAGTCCTACAGGGCGCTCGTTTAATAGAGACACAGTGCTCGAAGGATATTATGTTCAAATGACATGTATGATTTGTGAAACAATGTTTCAATATAATATAAGGGCTTTTTATACTTGTGCCTTCAAGTATTAAAGTACCTCCTGTGCGACCGTTAATGTATATGTGTATATAACCTGAAAGATGGCAGTCGTTGGCTTTAGCCCCCACGCATGTAGTGCGGGGGTGTTTGCAAAAAAGCGCATTTTCACACTTAATCCAACATCTTGGTCCTGTAAAGGAGGTGATAGCATAGAAAACTAGGCAACCGGACTATAATGCTTTATCACTTTCACTTAGCCATAGGAGTTCGATGGTGGGGCTACTATATAGCCCCTAGGGGCACCGCGCTCTCCCGAATTCGGGGCGCGTATGTGCCTGACCGGGAAACGGTCCTTCGTTAATGTGGAGGAATTCTAAACATTTCGGTGGGTCATCGAGTGGTTGGCCAGTCTCACGCTATATCATGAAAGTCAGTTTTCGGCTTTCTCTACTGAGGTGCTCGCCAGGCCGAACTGGGGCACAATCGCAGTAGTTCTCCTGGTGCCGCGTTAGTCGATAGAACGGAACGTAAGGCAGCAAAACACAGGAGCCGGGCAAACCCAACATTTGACCAAAGACATGATTCGGACCTGATGCATATAAGGCCTAACTCGAGACGCCGAACACTCCCTAAGGTATGCGGTCTTTATGAAAACGGGCAGAACAATGCCCTAAGCCCCTGGTGTCCAGGTACGCGCAAAAAATTCTGACGCGGCCGATGCCAAAACGCCAGCCTCCGCCTCGGTTATAGCAAGAAACCGGGGAATGTGTATCAACAAGAGACAGTAAAAAAGGTTTACGCAGGGTATTAATCTGAAAAGAATCCTTGCAACGGGTCCCTACTGCACGTCTGCGCCTGTGTCTCCGTTGTGCCGTATCCTGGACGGGTGTAGCACAGTGTTCATCTGTAAGGGAGAAGAACTTAGTTGAAGAAAGATCGTGCGAAAAATGTACTTTATATTAAATAAAAGGACTATGATTCAAAAAGCGAATAAAATTGAGCTTTATTGTCTCTTGTTGTACATGCATGCAGCCCCTTGTATGGGGGTGTGCGGCTAGTAGGTCTTCATATGTTTATGCCGGACTCGTCTAGCCGTGTCCGGGGTCCGAATGACCTATTCAGGTGCTTGATTTAGCGGAGCCAGATTAGTGTGTGACTGTCCAGGCAGTCTCACATTCTTCCGTGCTCGAGTAACACTTGATATTTCCCTTTAATGAGATGATGCCGCGTGGACCGGGCATTTTAAGTGTAAGAGATGCATAATGCGGAATTGCATTAAAGCGGGCGAACGCTTCACGTCCCAATAGTGCTTGATAACTACTTTTGAATGGGGCGATATGGAAGGTTAACTTTTCGCGGCGGAAGTTGTCGGATGAGCCGAACACAACTTCTAGCAGTAGGGAGCCCATGCAATGGGCATGTAGGCCTGGCATTACCCCCTTGAAGGAGGTGTTGCTGTGGCGAATTTTGGTTGGGTCTATCCCCATTTTGCGGATTGTGTCCTGATATAGCAGGTTTAGATCACTACCGTCGTCCATTAGGACTTGTGTGAATTGGAATCCGTCGATTATAGGATCTAATATCAGGGCAGTCCATCCTGCGTTCCGGATATGTCCGGAGTAATCCTGATGATCAAAGGTGATTGGTTTTGACAACCAATGTCGGGACTCCGCTGGGATAGGCCGTGCGGCGCGTATTTCTATGGACGTCGTTCTGATTTTCCCTTTTTTCACTTGAAGTGAGTGTACTGTTTTGACTTCTTGTGGGAAATTCTTTTGTTTTCCGGTCCTCTGCTTGTGCGGTTCGTCATCTTCTTCGCTTGGTGGGTCGAGCCCCTTGTGTTTGGCATTAAGTTTGCCGGACTGCTTGAAGACCCAACAATCTCTATGGGTATGGTTTGCAGGCTTCCCGAGGGTACTGTGGATTTGGCATATTTTGTCCAAGATTTTGTTTAAGTTGGATAGCTCGTGGCTGTTATCCTTGTGGGCAGTTTTTTATGGTTCTGCCGAGAGCTTTTGAATCCGGCATTGACTGCCGTGCTCTTCGGGCGGTTTCCCCTTGTCCGGCGCTGATTCTTGGTTGTCTCCTGCATCGTCGTCCATACCGTCGATGTCTTCAGAGTCGAAATTGAGCACGTCGTTTAAACTATCGACAGTGGCTATGAAGTGGGTGGTGGGCGGGTGTTGAATTTTTTCGTCGTCCGCATCCAAACCTTCCTGACCATAGTCCGGCCAGGGCTCTCCTAATAAAGAGAGAGATTTTAGTGAATTCAGGATGTCGCCAAGGGGCGAGTGCTGAAAGATGTCCGTGGCAGTGAACTCCATAACTGGCGCCCAATCGGATTTGATTGGCAGAGGTGCGGGAGGTTCGGAGTCTGGAGAGGAGTCCGGCACCTCGGAGTCACGGGCTTTGCAAAGGACAGGGATGGTGTTCGGCTCAATCGCCATAGAGATCGTAGCCCCCGAGGCGGTGTCCAGCCACTCGTCCTCGATCGGCCAAGTCGGCTCCGAGCTAAGGGTCGGGGCGGATGCTGGTGTGGCGTCCAGGGCACTGTTCGGTGGCAGAGCTAGATCGTACCCATCGAGACAGTGCGGCGCGCTTGGCTGTGGCTCGAATCTGTCGAAGATCAAGTCTCCGCGGATGTCAGTCAGGTAGTTCAAACTCCCAAATCTGACCTGATGGCCAGGGGCATAGCTTTCGATCTGCTCCAGATAGCCAAGTGAATTGGCCCGCAGTGTGAAGCCACCGAATATGAAGATCTGCCCGGGGAGGAAAGTCTCACCCTGGACCATGTTCTTGTGGATAATCGAAGGAGCCATCGGGCCTAAAGGTGACGGCACAGAGGAACTCTCAATGAAAGCACCAATGTCGGTGTCAAAACCGGCGAATCTCGGGTAGGGGTTCCCGAACTGTGCGTCTAGGCGGATGGTAACAGGAGACAAGGGACACGATGTTTTTACCCAGGTTCGGGCCCTCTCGATGGAGGTAAAACCCTACTCCTGCTTGATTAATATTGATGATATGGGTAGTACAAGAGTAGATCTACCACGAGATCGAAGAGGCTAAACCCTAGAAGCTATCCTATGGTATGATTGTTGTTCGTCCTACGGACTAAAACCCTCCGATTTATATAGACACCGGAGAGGGTTAGGGTTACGCAGAGTCGGTTACATTGGTAGGAGATCTACATATCTGTATCGCCAAGCTTGCCTTCCACGCCAAGGAAAGTCCCATCCGGACACGGGACGAAGTCTTCAATCTTGTATCTTCATAGTCTAGGAGTCCGGCCAACGGTGATAGTTTGGCTATCCGGACACCCCCTAATCCAGGACTCCCTCACCATGGTTGAACTTAAGCATAATGCACAAACCTCAAAACAACAGTGGTTCTCCTTTGTTCTAGAATCTTCTGTATCATAACTGCCCAATTTTTTTTTCTAGTTGACTTGCCATTATTTGTTTTTACTTTATGCTTTACAACGCACAATTCCATGAACCATAAAATAGATTAAGGGCTTCTTTGATTCAAAGGATTCTCAAAGGAATTTTGGAGCATTATAATCCTTAGGAATTTATCCTATCTTGGTTGTTTGATTCGTAGGATTGTAACCACGGGAATTTTTCCATATGATTCATTTGCACTAGATTTCATAGGAAACATCCCATCCACTCAAACCTCTTTGAAAGAATTCTGCATTTTTTCTATGCACAATCAAACACTCATACAATCCTGTAGGATTCAAGATGACATTCCACTCTAATCCCATGTTTTTCCTATTCCCGCATTTTGGAAATCCTATGAATCAAAGAGGCCCTAGCTTTTTTATAAAAAATAATTGATTTTGAATTATATGAACTATAAGAATTAAACGAAGGTCTACATCAGTCATATATGACTCAAAGCTTACATGCTATAGTGTGGTATTTATTCATAATTTGGTTGCCAAATCTGATGCGTGCAATGCACGTGTACCTTACTAGTACTTTGAGTATGTGCAAAACACGTAAATTAGAATTCCAATGGCATGCTACACAGTGTCTCTCTTACATTTCATGATGCCACGTGGCACATGTGGAGGCGTTGTCGCGACCTCCTTGTGTTGATTGATCATAGTGACGCGCTGCTGGTTCCAGAAGAATGTACTCGTCCTCTCTGAGCCACACTGGCGGTACATGCACGAAGAGAAGATGTGCACACATGCCACGCACGCACTCACTCCCTCGCACGCACAGGCGGGTACACGGGCGAACACAATTTTGTACCAAGATCCACCCCATGTGATAATTTGACGCGTGTAAAGTCCTTCACTTCATTGATGGTCAATTAATACAGCGCATGCAAATTTAGTGGACGTGAGGGCGGAAGAAAGATATTACTACTCCACTACATGCATGCGAGTAGTTAAATCATGGGTTGCTAGTAGTACTTCCATTGGTCTCCTTTTTATTTTGTGCCAATTTTTGAGAGTAACATAATATTGATGCATTTGAGCAGTGTAGTCTACTTGAAATTTATGTTTGACTAAACTCATCGGGAGCCGTTTCGGGCCTCGAAATCAAAACCATCAATTAATCTTTACCTTGTTCCCATCACATTCGAAAGTACTAGTGCTACAATTAAGTGCAAGCCTGCTCACACCTACTAGTACGTACCAAACCTGAACGTGTTGCCACTATGCAGGTATTAGTACTAGTGCTAGTACTTAGGTTATAAAAAGGGGAACTACTTCTACCTTTCCTCCTCATAAGTCCTTCTGCTTCGTCCGTCCTTGCCATGGCCAGTGTGCAGAGCTCTAGGTCGAGAACTACTCATAACAAGGGAGCAGCAGCCAAGGCTGCGAAAAGAAAAGAGAGGTCTCACTACCACGCAGAGACCTCGAAAGATCTCTCACGGGCAGGCGATGGCTCCCAGGAGCGCCTAGCCGCAGAGGCAAACATACCAAGCTGGCGGTGCTGGAGTCATTATCCCTCGATGGCATGCCCGATCAGCTCAATAAGCAGAAGGAGTTCATCCACGGCTTGGTGGAGCTGCTAAAGGAGAGCCTCAACGACATGCCCGCTCAGCACAATAAGCAGGGGGAGTTGACCGCCGGCTTGGTGATGTTGCTGAAGAAGAGCATTGCCTTGGAGAAGAAGGCGACTGGCAAAATCCTGCAACTTCAGGAGGACAAGGCAAAGCTCTGCCACGAGCTCGACCTGCTGAAGGGGAAGAACGCCGGCTGGAAGAAGCTGCATGAGAATAGTAGTTCCTCGATGAAGATGCTACAGGCCCTCATCATGGAACAGAAGGAGGAGTTGGCAAAGCTCTGCATCGAGCACCCGGCTCCTGTCAAGGTACGTAATGTGACCGTGGAACAGATGATGAAGGCTGTCGATGTACAAAAGTAGGGGCTCTCCTTTTGACCCCTTTACTTGTGCACGGGCAATCAGAGCCGCGCACCACGAGCGCACACAACAGGGCAAAGGAGGGAAGCCGGAGAGAAGCTGAAGGCACGAGACAAATAGGGCAACATCAAGGACCAAGGCCACAAAGTGCAGATGGACGAAGCAGGTTTCCCCGGCAAGACCCTTGCTGGGGCAGCCTCAGCAGCCCCGGCAAGGCCCTTGCCGGGGCGGCTCGCCCACACCAGCGGAGTAAGCCACCCTCAAACCCACGGTGTCCAACACCATCAACTACGTTGGACCAGGGCTCGGGAGGCACCTCCATGGTGGCATGCAGATCTTTGTGAAGACAAAGGATATTCAAGATCAGATGAGGATTGGAGGGCGACAATCCTTGTTAAGATCCTTGCCGAGAAAAATCCACAAGGCCCCCAGCAAGATCCTTGTCGGGGACGCCAGCACACCACGGCAAGACCCTTGCCGGGCCACCCGGCAAGACCCTTGCCAAGGGCGATAGCGGGGCCACTGCTAGGCCCGCACCAACCAAATCCCCACCACCGTTCACATGCAGCTGCTAGCCCAACCAGCTGGGCAGGCACCTGCGTGGCGACATGCAGCTTCCAGGCCAACTCAGCAAACACCTGCGTGGCGGCATGCAGATCTTCGTGGAGGCTCCACCACCGCGCCACCTCAGCTGCTTGCCTGCCTACATGTCAACGCATGCATCGCTGGCCAGGGCACGTGTGAAAACAACGAGGAGCGGCGACGGATGGGACGGGCCTCGCTCCCATCCCCGATAAAGCGAGAGGACACCTAAGCTACGCATTAAATGCATCTTGTCCTGTAATATGGGCGATAAGCTCACAGTATTGTAGGCCTTTCCACCTCCTGTGTGCCATCGTGGCAGCCCCTTTCGCCTATAAAAGGAGGCCCATGGCGTACTGGAGAGGGATTCGGCTCTTTTGAACCACGCAGCGCCCATAGCTAGTTGGAGAGCTCAAGAACACTCAATACATCCACCGAAGCAGGACTACGGTTTTATGCATCCTCGTGGCCCAAACCTGGGTAAAAAATCCTTGTGCTGACTGTTAATCCTGCTCTTCTCACAACCTTGCGCCCCGCAACCGTAGTAGGGATTCTTGTGATCCCATAGGTGTCATTTCCCACCGACATCTTTGGCGCGCCAGGTAGGGGGCGCAATTGTGAGAATCTGGTCTAGTAGTTGGACTAGCAGTTCTTCATCGCCATGGCTCCTAAGAAGAAGAAGACCACGGCGATCGGTTCGTCCGGAACCGGACTGCCAGTACCGGTGCGGACCAGTAGCCGGCCAGTCACGGAGATATCCCGTGGCACAGCCCACGAACATCCACATCACCCTGGTAGTCTAGGCCTGGTGAGTGGCGTCGTTTGTGCGCCAGGCGACAAGCCATGCGTCGCGGGCTCCAAAGATGAAGACGGGCCCCCCGCAGGCGGCACGGGGCCCTCCAGGGGTGCTGCCATGCCGCCAGACGGCGGCGCAGCGACCTCCAAGACACCAACACCGGCGCCCACGGTGCGCTCCTCTTAGGTCGTGCGCGATGAGCAGTGCCGCCCTGCTGGTGACCCTGGGCGCCGCCCTGGGAAGGGTCCCATGCACCCTTCACAGGATGAGGAGGGCCAGCATGCGCGCCGAGGTGCTGGTGGAGATGGCGAACGACTGAGGGGCCGTGATGGGGCTCCTTCTAACGCGGTTAGAAGTCGAGGCGCATCGCGGTCAACACAGCTTTCGCCGCCGCCCACGCCAGCAGAAGCCCTAGCACGCGCGCATCTGCTCCTCGACTTTTCTCCCGCTGCGGAGAAGCTTGACGAATGGAGGGCCACCGTCTAGAGCCTCGTCGGCATCACTAACAACGATGAGTTGCGGTCGGTGGGACTCATAAGCTTCTCGGGTTCTTTGTGTCGCAGCACAGGATTGAGGCAAACCCAGATAAGATCAAGGCCATTGAGCAGATTGAGGCACCTAAACAGATCAAAGATGTGCCTTGGCTCACTGGCTGTGTTGCCACCATGAGCGGATTCATCTCCAAGTCCACGGAGCGTGCCCTTCCTTTTTTCAAGATCTTGAAGAAAACGGGCCCAGTGGAGTGGACCCCAGAGGCCGAGGCAGCGCTACAAGATTTGAAGAAGTACCTCTCCTCTACCCCAGTGCTGGTTGCGCCCAAACCACAAGAAACATTGCTGCTGTACCTAGCGGCAACGAATCAGGTGGTTTGCACCGCACTAGTGGCGCAGAGAGAGGTCGATGAAGAGGCAGCGGCAGCAGCAGAGTCAACGGATGGCGAATCGGAAACCTCCCCGGCAGGGCTCGGTCCCGGCAAGACCAAGTCCCCAGCAGGGGCTGACGCCAGTGCGATAGGGCCCGCGAGACCGGGTGAAGTGGCGCAGAAGAAGAAAATGGTGCAGCACCCAGTTTACTTCATCAGCTCCCTCTTGCAGGGGGCTAGGTCGAGGTACTCAGGTGTGCAAAAACTGCTCTTCGGCCTCCTTATGGCCTCGAGGAAGCTGCGTCATTACTTCCAAGCGCACGAGATCACTGTGGTCACCCGCCTCCCGTTGCAACGGATACTGCATAACCCAGATGCGATAGGGAGGATCGTGGAATGGGAATTGGAGTTGTCGAGTTGCGGTTTAAAGTTCGAAAGCACCTCGACGATTCAGAGCAGAGTTTTGGCAGAGTTTGTTGCAGAATGGACCTCGACGTCTGAGGAAGAGGTACAGGAGACCGCTCTCCCCGGGAAGGAAACAAGCCGCAATTGGATCATGTACTTTGATGGAGCTTTTTCGCTACAAGGCGCCGGTGCTGGTGTGCTGCTTGTCGCACCCACCGGAGAGCACCTCAAGTATGTCATCCAAATGCAATTTCCCCAGGAGATGTCAACTAACAACACCGCCAAGTACGAGGGCTTGCTTGCCAGTCTCAGGATCACAACGGACCTTGGAGTCAAAAAGCTCATTGTCAAGGGTGATTCGCAGCTCGTCATCAGGCAGATCAACAAAGATTATCAAAGCCCATTGATGGAAGCCTACGTGGATGAGGTGAGGAAACTAGAGGAGCGCTTTGACGGTATACAAGAAGAGCACGTCCCTCGGATGGAAAACGACATCGCCAACTACTTGTCAAAGCGCGCTGGCCTCAAGCTACCTGTGGAACCAGTTACTTTTGTGCTTCGGTTAACTCAACCATCCGTCTAACCATCAACCATGCAGAGCAAGCAGAGGAAGCTAGGCCCCGGCACGTACTTCCCCATCGAGCTCCCCGGAGCCGCTGGCAAAGATGCTGCCATGAATGTCAATCCTGCCGCGAGGCAAACGACGATGGCAGGGCCTCAGGACATAGCCGTAGAGGCGGTCGCTCCCGTGGCAGAAGAGATGCCTTTGGTCCTTGTCGTCGAGCCACAGGCTCCGGCATGGGCTCAGCACACCGTCTGATTCCTCCAAAAAGGAGAGCTTCCTGAGGAGCAGGAAGAGGCAAAAAGAGTAGCCCACCGACCTGCTCTATACCAATTCATTGACAACGTATTGTACAGAAAAAGACCGAATGGGGTGAAATTGAAGTGCATCTCTTGGGAGGAAGGACTAGAGCTGTTGGCAGAGATACATGGAGGCATATGTGGCTCCCACATAGGGTCAAGGGCCCATACCGGTAAGGCTTTCCGGCAAGGTTTCTTCTGGCCCACTGCCCTCCAGGATGCAAGAGCACTAGTAACCAGGTGTGAAGCGTGCCAGTTCCATTCAAAGAAGCTTCATCAACCAGCTCAGGCCCTTCAAACCATCCCTCTCTCCTGGCCCTTCTTGGTCTAGGGGCTTGACATATTGGGCCCTTTCCCTCGTGCCATCGGGGGCTTTGAGTACTTGTACGTTGCAATCGACAAGTTCACAAAGTGGCCAGAGGTCGAAGCAGTGAGGAAGGTGACAGCGCAGTCAGCCATCAAGTTCTTCAAGGGACTAGTTTGCCGTTTTGGGGTACCCAACATGATCATCACCGACAACGGCACACAGTTCACAAGCCAAGCCTTCATGCAATACATTGTGGATCTTGGCAGCAAGGTCTGTTTTGCTTCCGTGGCACACCCACGGAGCAATGGCCAAGCGGAGAGAGAAAATGCTGAAGTTATGTGAGGCTTAAGAGTGAAGACTTTTGACAGGCTGTGCAAGAGTGGAAGGCACTGGATTGACGAGTTGTCGGCGGTTCTTTGGTCGATAAGAATGATGCCAAATCGAGCCACCGGCCAGACACCCTTTGCCCTGGTCTATGGGGCAGAAGCAGTTCACCCCATAGAACTCATATATGGGTCACCTCGAGTGCTCGCTTATGCTGAGCTTGAGCAACAACGATTGTGGCAAGATGACGCAACGCTCCTTGAGGAAGATCGTCTCCGGGCGGCTGTGAGAGCAGCACGCTACCAGCAAGCCTTGCACCACTACCATAGCCGCAAGGTTCATGCCCGGAGCTTTGAGTAAGGCGACCTTTTTCTTCGGCACGTTTAGTCGGCCAAGAATTCCAACAAGTTGACGCTGAAGTGGGAAGGCCCTTATCGGGTAACACGAGTCACCAGGACCGGCACAGTCTGCCTGGAGACCGAAGATGCCATTCCAATGAGCAACTCCTGGAACATCGAGCATCTTCGCAAGTTTTACCCATAAGGCACGGCTGCCAGGCCTCCCGGTAAGCCACCTTTTGTACAAGCCTTGCCGGCAAGGCATGTAACCCTTTGTACAAAGACAGGCACAGACCCTGAGCATAAATAAATGAAGTGCTGGTGCCCTAAGTTATAGCATGCATGCTAGGTCGAGTCTCCTCCTCGGTTAGGGTTGATAGTGCTTAGCGACGGCTAACCCCTAGCTTAGAGGTCGAGTGCGCGCCTCTCTGTTCTTTTCTTTCCTCTTTCGTTCACAGGGCACATAAGCACTTCTGCCGAGCTGTTTGGAAGAAAGGGAACGGACCGGCGTCCCGACCCCAGCAAACCAAAGTTGTCGGGGGCCGCAAGTACAAGGATCCACCCACGACAAGCCAAGGTTGCCGGGGGCTACAAATCCAGATAAGTCTTTTATCCCCTATCATGCATTTCGTTATGGACTGGGATATGTGAAACCTCATTTTATTTCTAGGCAACCATGCTCCCCTTTTTTCATACCCAAGGATTATCTCGTGGGTCCGAATTTGGTTGTAGTCGTGGTAGAAAGGAAATGGAACGAGGAGCCTAAGCCCACCTCATCCCTACCTGCGCCAAGGGCATGAGAAAGGTCGAGCAAAGTGGGGGGATGGCAAGGCCTGTTTCTGGGCAAAAAACATTTATCTTAAAAAATAAAGAGGATTCGCTCCTTGTAGCGGGTCTCACTCATGAACGAAAACGCCGGCAAACATCCCTTTTTCATTAAAAACATCCCGTACATGTATGATACGTCTCCAACATATCTATAATTTATGAAGTATTCATGCTATTTTATTATCTGTTTTGAATGATTACGGGCTTTATTATACACTTTTATATTACTTTTGGGACTAACCTATTAACGGGAGGCCCAGCCCATATAGCTGTTTTATTGCCTTTTCAGTATTTCGAAGAAAAGGAATATCAAATGGAGTCCAAACGGAATGAAACCTTCGGGAGCGTGATTTTTAGGAAGAATACGATCTGGGAGACTTGGAGTTCACGTCAGAAGATCGTCGAGGAGGCCACGACATAGGGGGGCGCGCCCACCCCCCTGGGCGTGCCCTACCCTCTCGTGGGCCCCTCGAAGCTCCCCCGACCGACTTCTTTCACCTATATAAGCCTACATACCCTTAAAACATTGAATATCAAGATAGATTGGGAGTTCCACCGCCGCAAGCCTCTGTAGCCACCAAAAACCTCTCGGGAGCCCGTTCTGGCACCCTGTCGAAGGGGGGATCCCTCACTGGTGGCCATCTTCATCATCCTGGCGCTCTCCATGACTAGGAGGGAGTAGTTCACCCTCGGAGCTGAGGGTATGTACCAGTAGCTATGTGTTTGATCTCTCTCTCTCTCATGTTCTCTCTATGGCACGATCTTGATGTATCACAAGCTTTGCTATTATAGTTGGATCTTATGATGTTTCTCCCCCCTCTACTCTTGTAACGCCCCGAATTCGATGCGCCAGGTGTCTGCCAGTTATTCTCCGTCTTTGCCATGTAATTTGCTTGTGTGTTGCATATTTTCAGGTCATCATGTGCATTTCATTTTGCATACGTGTTCATCTCTTGCATCCGAGCATTTTCCCCGTTGTCCGTTTTGCAATCCGGCACTCCTATGTCCTCCGGCGTCCCCCTTTTTGTCTCTCGTTGTGAGCGGGTGTTAAACTTTCTCGGAATGGCCCGAGGTTTGCTAAGCGGCCTTGGTATAGCACCGGCAGACCGCCTGTCAAGTTTCGTGCCATTTGGAGGTCATTTGATACTCCAACGGTTAACCGGGTAACCGTTAAAGCCTCTTTTGTGTGCAGCCCAACACCCCTTCCAAAGTGGCCCATAGCCCAGCAAACTCACCTCCATGCTCTCCACCGTTCGATCACGATCGCGTGGCCAAAAACCGCTCCTCATTTGGAGCCTCCTAGCTCCCTCTACCTATAAATATGTGCTCCTCGTCCAAATTCCGGATCAAATCCCCCTAACCCTAAAAAAATCGCCCTCCGCCGCCACCGGACACGTCCGCTCCTTGCCGGACACGTCCGCCGACGCGCCCCGTCCACTCGCGCGCCGCCACCTGTCTCCCACCGCCGTCCACCATGCGGGCCCGCCAGGCCCATCGCTGGCCCGCCCCGGGCCCGATCACGCCGTTGCCTCCACCGCCCCGCGCCCGTGCGCCTCCGAGCGCGCCACCGCATCCCCGCCACCTGCGCCGCCATCCGCCGTCCGAGCGCCGCCTCGCCGGGCCGCGTCTCCCGCCGGCGCCGCCCTCCTCCGGCCGCCCGCGCTGTCCGGCCCGCCTCCGTGCTGCCCTGCGCCGCCCGGCTCCCTGCCCGGCCGGCGCCGGCGCCGCCTTCTGCCGCCCCGCCGCCGCGGCGTGAGCCCGCGCCGCCGGAGCTCCTCCAGTGAGCCCCGTCGCCCTCTGCCTCTGGCCATCTCCCTCCCCTTATACTCCGGTGAGCCCGGCCCCGCCCGGTCCAGATCCAGATCCAGATCCTCAGGTTGACCCCCGAAATCCCCTAAGTCCCTCTTTTCCTATGATATGTGTGCATGTTCCTGAGGCTGTAACTTGCTGCATACTGCTCCATTTCGTGCGTGTAATATGTCAAATTGTTCGTCTCAATGAGTACTTCATTTAATTTCATTGCATCATGCTCATTTGAGTTCATCTTGATGCCTGAATCATCATTGCAAGAGTGCATGTTGCTGTTGACCTGCTGAAACTGTTATAACATGCTCATTTGTCATTTTTGCCATGATTGATGTGTACATCCTATGAGGTTGATATCTACATGTGTTTTGATCTATGCCATGTCTTCTTTACAGAGGTGCTTACCATGTATTTTTGTGATCAATGTGGTGACTAGCACAAGCATGTAAACTAGGCCTCGTGATGTTGCTGATTTCAGTCCCTGTTCTGCTGTTATTTTTTTGCCATGTAAACTTGATGCTACAGAGAGATCCATGCTTATTTTGAGATACTTAAGTAAGGATGTTTTGTACATATGATTATGAGCTATCCGTCCTTGCCCCTGGTTGCATTTATAGCTTGTTGTAGATTGTTCATATCTTGCTCCAAAGTTGCTAAATGATGTTGCTGTCAGCCTGTTAACATGAAGTTCAGTTTTGCCATGTGATTTCCTAGTGATCCATGCACCCTATGAACTTGTTCTTGACATGCTTTGCTTCATAAACATGTCTTCTTGCTGTTGGTTGCCTTTCCATGCCATGTATTTCTCTGTGGTGAGTGGTTCAAGCTCACCAACATGTCTACTTATCGTTGTTCCTGCCATGTTTGAATCTGTCATATAACTTGGCATGTTTACATGGGTGCCATCATATCTTCTGATCCTTTTTGGCTCTTGGTCAGTAAGGGACTATTGTTCTATGGGTTTAGTAGATTCATGCCATGCCTTTGTTTGCCATGATAAGTTCCTGTAACATGTTGTTTGATACCTCTAAACATTGCAACCTGATGTTATTTCCTGACAAGTCTGTAACTGTTATTATTTGCAATCTTTCCATGTGTGTTTGAGCATGTTCTGGTGATTTATGGAGATAGATCAGTGTTCATGTTTTGTTATGCTTTACATGTACATCATGACCATGCCTTTTGTTTTCATATTGAGGTCCTGTAACATGTTGTTTTGATGCTTGCATTATGCCTACTTGCTGTTTTGGACACATTGTTGCTATGACTTGTATAGAGTGTATGTGTTGAACCGTTGCTCCGTTTTGAGTGTGCTCTATATGAAACTTGCTTGATTTTGCATGTAGTTTCATATTATCATGTTGCATCCTTGTTTTGAGGTTTTTGCTTGATGTTTGTATGCTTTTTGCATCAATGTCATGTTTAACTTGTTTTGCTCATATCTTCTAGGTCGTAGCTCCGAATTAAATGAACTTTATATGTAACTTGACTAGAATCTCATATAGATCATCTTGGTGCATCTTAACTTGCTGTTTAACAACTTGAACATAAGGTTTATTCAGATCTGGACCAATTTCGAAATTTGCATATGAGGACTTACCGGAATTGTTATATGTTGTTCCCGGCCTCATTTAAACTTGCTTTGATGTGTTGCTCTTGTTTACATCATCTCTTGCCATGAGTAGCTTCATGTAGTCTTGTCTTGCATCATACTTGTTTGTGCATCATGTCATATTCATGTGTGGTGTGTTTACCATGTTGTGTGCTTCTTTTCGATAGTTCCTGTTTCGTTGCGATCATGAGGATTCGTTCGTCTACGCTTGGTTCGTCTTCGTGGCTTCATCCGTTCGTCTTCTCCATGGAATCGTTCTTCTTCCTTGTGGGATTTCAGGCAAGATGACCGCTACCCTGGATCTCACTACTATCATTGCTATGCTAGTTGCTTCTTTCTATCTCTATGCTGCGCTACCTATCTTTTGCTCATCAAGCTTCCCAAATTGCCATGAACCTCTAATCTTTGACACCCTTCCTAGCAAACCGTTGATTGGCTATGTTACCGCTTTTGCTCAACCCTCTTATAGGGTTGCTAGTTGCAGGTGAAGTTGAAGATTGCTCCATGGTGGACAGGATTATGTTGGGATATCACAATATCTCTTATATTATTAATGCATCTATATACTTGGTAAAGCGTGGAAGACTCAGACTTTTGCCTGGTGTTTTGTTCCACTCTTGCCGCCCTAGTTTCTGTCATACCAGTGTTATGTTCCCGGATTTTGCGTTCCTTACGCGGTTGGGTGATTTATGGGACCCCCTTGATAGTTCGCTTTGAATAAAACTCCTCCAGCAAGGCCCAACCTTGGTTTTACCATTTGCCTCACCTAGCCTTTTTTTCCTTGGGAGTCGCGCTCTCGAGGGTCATCTTTATTTTACCCCCCCGGGCCAGTGCTCGTCGTGAGTGTTGGTCCAACCTGTCAACCACCGGTGGACACCAGGGGCAACTCTGGGCTGGCCTACCGGAAGTTTGGACAATCCGGTGTGCCCTGAGAACGTGATATGTGCAGCTCCTATCGGGATTTGTCGGCACATCCGGGCAGCTTTGCTGGTCTTGTTTTAAAATTGTCGAAATGTCTTGTAAACCAGGATTCCAAGTCTGATCGGGTCTTCCTGGGAGAAGGTTTATCCTTCGTTGAGCGCGAGAGCTTATCATGGGCTAAGTTGGGACACCCCTGCAGGGTATTATCTTTTGAAAGTCGTGCCTGCGGTTATTGGCAGATGGGAATTTGTTAATGTCCGGTTGTAGATAACTTGACACCAGATCCGAATTAAAACGCATCAACCGCGTGTGTAGCCGTGATGGTCTCTTCTCGGCGGAGTCCGGGAAGTGAACACGGTCTTTGGGTTATGTTTGATGTAAGTAGGAGTTCAGGATCACCTCTTGATCATTGCTAGCTTCACGACCGTTTCTTTTGCTCTCTTCTCACTCTTATTTGCGTATGTTAGCCACCATATATGCTTAGTTGCTGCTGCAACCTCACCACTTTACCCCTTCCTTTCCCATTAAGCTTTGCTAGTCTTGATACCCATGGTAATGGGATTGCTGAGTCCTCGTGGCTCACAGATTACTACAACAACAGTTGCAGGTACAGGTTGTGCGATGATCATGACGCGAGAGCGATGCTTGCTTGCGTTGAGTTCTTCTTCTGCTTCTTCGATCAGGGGATAGGTTCCAGGTCGGCAGCCTGGGCTAGCAGGGTGGATGTCGTTTGAGCTTCTGTTTGTGTTTCATCCATAGTCGGATGTTGCTCTTGTAAGATGATGTTGTATTCTTGTGGCATTGTATGCCTTTTGTATGTATCCCCATCTATTATGTAATGTTGATGTAATGATATCCACCTTGCAAAAGCGTTTCAATATGCGGGTCTATCCTTGGTGGGACCTTCGAGTTCCTTTTGGATAGGGTCGCATATTGGGCGTGACAAGTTGGTATTAGAGCCTCGACCGACCCTAGGAGCCCCCTTGATTGATCGTGTAGTTTGGCCGTTGTCGAGTCTAGAAGAAAACTGTTTTCGGAGTCTAGTTATATCGGAGAGTAGGAATTCTTTTTACCCCTCAGCCCCTTCGTCGCTCTGGTAAGGAATCTTGATGTAGGTGTTTTGAATTACTCCTCTTCCCCTTCAAATTTTCTTTAGGTTCACGTGGTTAGTTTTTCGTTCGTTGTTCCTCAGCTCTTTGCATCTGGTGCATTTCTCGTCAAGTTGACTCGAGCCTCTCCATCTTTGCGTTCAATCCTCAGTTATTTTCTTTTACCACCCGCCCACCCTTCTTTATCTCGGAACCGGAGTCCGTAATCGAGTATGCTTTCTACTTGTGCGAAGTCTTTGCCTTCTTTCCTCAATGATTTTAACTGGTGTTTTCTCTTCAAGATATTCGTCGGTTCCCCCCTTAAAATGTAGTCTTTGTTTTCCCGCCCTCCCACCCCTTTTCTTTCCGGAGTCTGAGCATCTATTCAAGAAGCTATTTCATTCGTGCGGAGCCTCTTCAGTCTTCCCTCAGTTATTTCAACCGGTGAATTCTCGTCTCGTTCGTCATTCTTCATCTCTTTTTTCTTTTTCCGGTGGATTCAATTCTAATTTTTTCGGTAGTGATTATATTCTTTCCCTCATCTCAAATGTTTCCCCCTTGCTCGTTTGCCTCTCGCCAGTTTATCTTTTCGGAGTGCTCAAGACATCTCAGGAGATTCGTCTGTGTTCTAATTAATTCGAGGTGGTCACCTCATTCAAATATTTCAATTGTTCCGGTGCATCATCTATCTGTTCAACAATCCTTTCCAATGGTGTTTTTTTCTTGTTCAGTGGGCCCTAACCCACAGGTCTTTTTCCAGGATCTTACCTGACTCTTCTAATTTCCCCCGGAGTTATTCTCATTTCTTTTCAAGTGTGACGTAAGAATGGATTTCATCAGTCAGTTGCCTTCCCCAAGATCTCGTTCAAATTATTTTCATTGTTGGCTCAACCTCTTTGCTTTTCATTCTTCCGGAGTATCTCATTAATTTTGGTGTTGTTTTCTCGTCATCATTTGAAGACCGAAGAAGAGTTTTTCCTCTAAATCTTGCCCGTTCTCTCGAAGTTTCGTGGTTCTAGCTTCATGTTACCCTCTCATATTATTCCGTTTGTCAGATATTCTTTCTTACCCATCCGGAGTATTTCAGAAGTTGTGTACCCGTTTCTTTTTACCGGAGGCCATCATTCCAGTTATCGTTCTCTATTACCCCGGATCTTCGTTCAAGTGTTCTTTAATCAGCTCATGCTCTCTTTGTTCTTTTGCATCTAATCCCCTCAAGCATAGTTGTTCCTCTAATTCTTCCCGGTGATTCATCCTCTTCCATCATTCATTTTCGAATTTGTACGGTGGTTCGTTCAAGATTCTTTTTCCTTGATTATCATTTTAATCCATTTGTTCTTTCGAATCCTACCGGTGGTTCATGAAGACCTTCTCAAGTGTGCGATATGTTATTTCTCAATACTTTTCAAGAAGAATAAGTAGTATGTAAAAATCCTTTGCTTGTCATCAATTTAATTTGATGAAGGATAAGCATACAATAAATCTTATTCTTATTTCATCCAAGTGAGTAATCCCTTCCTTCGGAGTATGTTCTTGTTGAATAAATTCTAGTTCCAAGTGTTTTCATCTTTTCTTTCCCAGAGTTCAAATTTTCCTCGAACATTTCGTTGGAACCTCCATCTATATCATCGCAAGCTTTAACCTTATTCTTTCATCCTTCATTCTATCCCATCATCCTTTTGTTACCGGAGTTCTTCATGGTGACTCTTCATGATTTAATTCATTCTTCAAGAGTTTATCAAGTATCATTCCATCCTCTCTAGTTCATGTTCTTTTCCTTCCATCTTCAGCCGGAGCGCTATCTAAATCCTTTCATTCTTATTCATTTCTTATCTCGTTCTAACCGGAGTGATTGCATAGTCTATCTGATTTTGTGAGCTTTCGATTCTCTTCATTCTCGTCGTTCCTCTCTTCTTCTCGAGTGCTCTCTGTTCTTTGATTCTTCTCTTGAGTTCTTGTTTCATCTCATACTCTTTTCCCTTCCGTCTCGGTCCTAAGATCTCGGGACGAGATCTCTTGTTAGTGGATGAGTGTTGTAACGCCCCGGATTCGATGCGCCAGGTGTCCGCCAGTTATCCTCCGTCTTTGCCATGTAATTTGCTTGCATGTTGCATATTGTCATGTCATCATGTGCATTTCATTTTGCATACGTGTTCATCTCTTGCATCCGAGCATTTTCCCCGTTATCCGTTTTGCAATCCGGCACTCCTATGTCCTCCGACGTCCCCCTTTTTGTCTCTCATTGTGAGCGGGTGTTAAACTTCCTCGGAATGGCCCGAGGTTTGCCAAGCGGCCTTGGTATAGCACCGGTAGACCGCCTGTCAAGTTTCGTGCCATTTGGAGGTCGTTTGATACTCCAACGGTTAACAGGGTAACCGTTAAAGCCTCTTTTGTGTGCAGCCCAACACCCCTTCCAAAGTGGCCCAAAGCCCAGCAAACTCACCTCCATGCTGTCCGTCGTTCGATCACGATCGCATGGCCGAAAACCGCTCCTCATTTGGAGCCTCCTAGCTCCCTCTACCTATAAATATGTGCTCCTCGTCCAAACTCCAGATCAAATCCCCCTAACCCTAAAAAAATCGCCCTCCGCCGCCACCGGACACGTCCGCCGCCGCGCCCCATCCACTCGCACGCCGCCACCTGTCTCCCGCTGCCGTCCACTGCACGGGCCCGCTAGGCCCATCGCCGGCCCGCCCCGGGCCCGATCGTGCCGTTGCCTCCGCCGCCCCGCACCCGTGCGCCTCCGAGCGCGCCGCTGCGTCCCTGCCACCGGCGCCGCCATCCGCCGTCCGAGCGCCGCCTCGCCGGGCCGCGTCTCCCGCCGACGCCGCCCTCCTCCGGCCGCCCGCGCTGTCCGGCCCGCCTCCATGCTGCCCTGCGCCGCCCGGCTCCCTGCCCGGCCGCCGCCGACGTCGCCTTCCGCTGCCCCGCCGCCGCGGCGTGAGCCCGCGCCGTCGGAGCTCCTCCGGTGAGCCCCGTCGCCCTCTACCTCCGGCCATATCCCTTCCCTTCTACTCCGGCGAGCCCGGCCCCGCCCGGTCCAGATCCAGATCCGGATCCTCAGGTTGACCCCCGAAATCCCCTAAGTCCCTATTTTCCTATGATATGTGTGCATGTTCCTGAGGCTGTAACTTGCTGCATACTGGTCCGTTTCGTGCGTGTAATATCTCAAATTGTTCGTCTCAACGAGTATTTCATTTAATTCCATTGCATCATGTTCATTTGAGTTCATCTTGATGCCTGAATCATCGTTGCAAGAGTGCATGTTGCTGTTGACCTGCTGAAACTGTTATAACATGCTCATTTGTCATTTTTGCCATGATTGATGTGTGCATCCTATGAGGTTGATGTCTACATGTGTTTTGATCGATGACATGTCTTGTTTACAGAGGTGCTTACCATGTATTTTTGTGATCAATGTGGTGACTATCACAAGCATGTAAACTGGGCCTCGTGATGTTGCTGATTTCAGTCCCTGTTCTGCTGTTATTTTTATGCCATGTAAACTTGATGCTACAGAGAGATCCATGCTTATTTTGAGATGCTTCAGTAAGGATGTTTTGTACATATGGTTATGAGCTATCCATACATGTCCCTGGTTGCATTTATAGCTTGCTGTAGATTGTTCATATCTTGCTCCAAAGTTGCTAAATGATGTTGCTGTCAGCCTGTTAACATGAAGTTCAGTTTTGCCATGTGATTTCCTAGTGATCCATGCACCCTATGAACTTGATCTTGACATGCTTTGCTTCATAAACATGTCTTCTTACTGTTGGTTGCCTTGCCATGCCATGTAATTCTCTGTGGTGAGTGGTTCAAGCTCACCAACATGTCTACTTATCGTTGTTCCTGCCATGTTTGAATCTGTCATATAACTTGCCATGTTTACATGGGTGCCATCATATCTTATGATCCTTTTTGGCTCTTGGTCAGTAAGGGACTATTGTTCTATGGGTTTAGTAGACTCATGTCATGCCTTTGTTTGCCATGATAAGTTCTTGTAACATGTTGTTTGATAGCTCTAAACATTGCAACCTGATGTTATTTCCTGACAAGTCTGTAACTGTTATTATTTGCAATCTTTCCATGTGTGTTTGAGCATGTTCTAGTGATTTCTGGAGATAGCTCAGTGTACATGTTTTGTTATGCTTTACCTGTACATCATGACCATGCCTTTTGTTTTCATATTGAGGTCCTGTAGCATGTTGTTTTAATGCTTTCATTATGCCTACTTGCTGTTTTGGACAGATTGTTGTTATGACTTGTATAGAGTGTATGTGTTGAATCGTTGCTCCGTTTTGAGTGTGCTCTATATGAAACTTGCTTGATTTTGCATGTAGTTTCATATTATCATGTTGCATCCTTGTTTTGAGGTGTTTTCTTGATGTTTGTATGCTTTTTGCATCAATGCCATGTTTAACTTGTTTTGCTCATATCTTCTAGGCCGTAGCTCCGAATTAAAAGAACTTTATATGTAACTTGACTAGAATCTCGTGTAGATCATCTTGGTGCATCTTAACTTTCTGTTTAACAACTTGAACATAAGGTTTATTCAGATCTGGACCAATTTCGAAATTTGCATATGAGGACTTACTGGAATTGTTATATGTTGTTCCCGGCCTCATTTAAACTTGCTTTGATGTGTTGCTCTTGTTTGCATCATCTCTTGCCATGAGTAGCTTCATGTAGTCTTGTCTTGCATCATACTTGTTTGTGCATCATGTCATGTTCATGTGTGGTGTGTTTACCATGTTGTGTGCTTCTTTTCGATAGTTCCTGTTTCGTTGCGATCGTGAGGATTCGTTCGTCTACGCTTGGTTCGTCTTTGTGGCTTCATCCGTTCGTCTTCTCCATGGAATCGTTCTTCTTCCTTGTGGGATTTCAGGTAAGATGACCGCTACCCTCGTTCTCACTACTATCATTGCTATGCTAGTTGCTTCGTTCTATCGCTATGTTGCGCTACCTATCTTTTGCTCATCAAGCCTCAAAAATTGCCATGAACCTCTAATCTTTGACACCCTTCCTAGCAAACCGTTGATTGGCTATGTTACCGCTTTTGCTCAGCCCTCTTATAGCGTTGCTAGTTGCAGGTGAAGTTGAAGATTGCTCCATGGTGGACAGGATTATGTTGGGATATCACAATATCTCTTATATTATTAATGCATCTATATACTTGGTAAAGGGTGGAAGACTCGGCCTTTTGCCTGGTGTTTTGTTCCACTCTTGCCGCCCTAGTTTCCGTCGTACCGGTGTTATGTTCCCGGATTTTGCGTTCCTTATGCGGTTGGGTGATTTATGGGACCCCCTTGACAGTTCGCTTTGAATAAAACTCCTCCAGCAAGGCCCAACCTTGGTTTTACCATTTGCCTCACCTAGCCCTTTTTTCCCTTGGGAGTTGCACTCTCGAGGGTCATCTTTATTTACCCCCCCCCCCGGGCCAGTGCTCGTCATGAGTGTTGGTCCAACCTGTCAACCGCCGGTGGCCACCAGGGGCAACTCTGGGCTGGCCAACCGGAAGTTTGGACAATCTGGTGTGCCCTGAGAACGAGATATGTGCAGCTCCTATCGGGATTTGTCGGCACATCCGGGCGGCTTTGCTGGTCTTGTTTTACCATTGTTGAAATGTCTTGTAAACCGGGATTCCGAGTCTGATCGGGTCTTCCTGGGAGAAGGTTTATCCTTCGTTGATCGCGAGAGCTTATCATGGGCTAAGTTGGGACACCCCTGCAGGGTATTATCTTTCGAAAGCCGTGCCTGCGGTTATTGGCAGATGGGAATTTGTTAATGTCCGGTTGTAGATAACTTGACACCAGATCCGAATTAAAATGCATCAACCGCGTGTGTAGCCGTGATGGTCTCTTCTCGGCGGAGTCCGGGAAGTGAACACGGTCTTTGGGTTATGTTTGACGTAAGTAGGAGTTCAGGATCACCTCTTGATCATTGGTAGCTTCACGACCGTTCCTTTTGCTCTCTTCTCGCTCTTATTTGCGTATGTTAGCCACCATATATGCTTAGTCGCTGCTGCAACCTCACCACTTTACCCCTTCCTTTCCCATTAAGCTTTGCTAGTCTTGATACCCATGGTAATGGGATTGCTGAGTCCTCGTGGCTCATAGATTACTACAACAATAGTTGCAGGTACAGGTTGTGCGATGATCATGACGCGAGAGCGATGCTTGCTTGCGTTGAGTTCTTCTTCTGCTTCTTCGATCAGGGGATAGGTTCCAGGTCGGCAGCCTGGGCTAGCAGGGTGGATGTCGTTTGAGCTTCTGTTTGTGTTTCATCCATAGTCGGATGTTGCTCTTGTAAGATGATGTTGTATTCTTGTGGCATTGTATGCCTTTTGTATGTATCCCCATCTATTATGTAATGTTGATGTAATGATATCCACCTTGCAAAAGCGTTTCAATATGCGGGTCTATCCTTGGTGGGACCTTCGAGTTCCTTTTGTATAGGGTCGCATATTGGGCGTGACAACTCTCTTGTGATGAATTGAGTTTTCCCTTTGAAGTTATATTGTCGGATTGAGTCTTTAGTGATTTGAGAACACTTGATGTATGTCTTGCCGTGCTTATCTGTGGTGACAATGGGATATCACGTGCCACTTGATGTATGTTTTGGTGATGAACTTGCGGGTTCCGCCCATGAACCTATGCATAGGGGTTGGCACATGTTTTCGCCTTGACTCTCCGGTAGAAACTTTGGGGCACTCTTTGAAGTACTTTGTGTTGGTTGGATGAATCTGAGATTGTGTGATGCATATCGTATAATCATGCCCACGGATACTTGAGGTGACAATGGAGTATCTAGGTGACATTAAGGTTTTGGTGGTTTGTGTCTTAAGGTGTTATTCTAGTATGAACTCTATGATAGATTGAGCAGAAAGAATAACTTCGTGTTATTTTACTACGAACTCTTGAATAGATAGAACATAAAGGATAACTTTGAGGTGGTTTTGTACCCTACCATAATCTCTTCGTTTGTTCTCCGCTATTAATGGATTTGGAGTGACTCTTTGTTGCATGTTGAGGGATTGTTATATGATCTATCTATGTTATTATTGTTGAGAGAACTTGCACTAGTGAAAGTATGAACCCTATGCCTTGTTTCCTATCATTGCAATACCATTTACGCTCACTTTTATCATTAGTTACCTTGCTGTATTTATATTTTCAGATTACAAAACCCTATATCTACTATCCATATTGCACTTGTATCACCATCTCTTCGCCGAACTAGTGCACCTATACAATTTACCATTGTATTGGGTGTGTTGGGGACACAAGGGACTCTTTGTTATTTGGTTGCAGGGTTGTTTGAGAGAGACCATCTTCATCCTACGCCTCCCACGGATTGATAAACCTTAGGTCATCCACTTGAGGGAAATTTGCTACTGTCCTACAAACCTGTGCACTTGCAGGCCCAACAACGTCTACAAGAAGAAAGTTGTGTAGTAGACATCAAGCTCTTTTCTGGCATCGTTGTCGGGGAGGTGAGTGCTTGAAGGTATATCTTTAGATCTTGCAATCAAATCTTTTTGTTTCTTGTTTTATCACTAGTTTAGTTTATAAAGGAAAAACTACAAAAAATGGAATTGAGTTTTCCTCATACGCTTCATCTTTTTAATATCTTTCGTGAGAATGATGGAAAGGAAAATTGTGCTCAAGTGCTAGAATAAGAATGCATTAAAATGCTTGGTACTTGATCTTTGTATGATGAGCATGATTGCAATGTTGTTAGTATGAATTCTTTGAATATCCATGATGCTAATGATATGCAAAGCCACAAGCTTGGGGAAGCTATGTTTGATGAAGATGATATTTTTTGTCCCCCAAGTTTTGATGAGCAAATTTATTTGGTGATAGCATGCCTCCTACTTATGATGATTATATTGATGAAAGTGGGTTTGGGAGAGTGTCAACTTTAGGAAGTAGTGATCCCATTATTTTGGAGGATGTTCAATTTTATTGTGATGAATGTGAAAGTGGATTTGGAAGAGTGTCAACTTTATTTAGGGATGATTCCACTATTTCAGAAGAGGTTTGATTATGAGAACAAAGTTGCTATCTATGATGATTATTGTGATGACTTGTATGCTATTAGGAATAATGATAACCATGAAACTTGTCATCATGATTTTAGTTTTCAATTGGATTATGCCTCACATGATAATTATTTTGTTGAGTTTGCTCCCACTATTATTCATGAGAAGAATTTTGCTTTTGTGGAGAGTAGTAAATTTTCTATGCTTGTAGATCATGAAAAGAATGCTTTAGGTGCTGGTTATATTGTTGAATTCATCCATGATGCTACTGAAAATTATTATGAGAGAGGAACATATGCTTGTAGGAATTGCAATAATATCAAGTTTCCTCTCTATGTGCTTAAAATCTTGAAGCTATGCTTGTTTTACCTTCCAATGCTAATTGATTATTGTTCCCATAAGTTGTTTGCTCACAAAATCCCTATGAATAGGAAGTGGGTTAGACTTAAATATGCTAGTCATAGGCTTCATGATGCTCCCGTTATGTTTCAGTTCTTATCTTTTATGTGAGCATCATTGCCATCATCATGCATAACTAGAAAGGCATTAAAGAAAAGCGCTTGTTGGGAGACAACCCAATATTTACCCCTACTGTTTTTGTGTGTCCACATGATTATTCTACTGTAGTAATCATGTTTTATAGCTTTTGTTTCAATAAAGTGCCAAGTAAGACCTTTAGTATAGCTTACGGTGATAGTTGTGCTGATCCTGCTGAAAAATAGAAACTTTTGCACCCAGTAAATTAGTTTTGTTAATTCACAGAAATGTTATTATGATCTGATTCTTTTTTATCTGGATTGGTACACGAATTACTTAGGACTTCCTAATTTGGTAGGATTTTTGGAGTTCTATAAGTGTACGTTTGATATAGATTACTACAGACTGTTCTGTTTTTGGCAGATTTTGTTTTCTATGTGTTGTTTGCTTATTTTAATCAATCTATGAGTAGTCTCGGAGGGTATGAACCATAGAGAAGTTGTAATACAGTAGATATTACACCAATATGAATTTATAATGAGTTCATTACAGTACCTAAGTGGTGGTTTTATTTTCTTATACTAACGGAGCTTACGAGTTTTCTGTTGAGTTTTGTGTTGTGAAGTTTTCAAGTTTTGGGTAAAGATTCGATGGACTATAGAATAAAGAGTGGCAAGAGGCTAAGCTTGGGGATGCCCAAGGCACCCCAAGGTAATATTCAAGGACAACCAAGAGCCTAAGCTTGGGGATGCCCTGGATGGCATCCCCTCTTCCGTCTTCGTTCATCGGTAACTTCACTTGGAGCTATATTTTTATTCACCACATGATATGTGTTTTCCTTGGAGCGTAATTTTATTTTGTTAGTATTTGCTTGATGTTATTTATAATAATGTTTTGCATCTTTATTTTCAATAAAAATGTCAAGGATAGCCTTTACCATGCTTATTTTGCTAGTATACATGTTGCTGTTTGAAAACAGAAAGTTTACCGCTGTTGCAAAAATTCCCTAGAAAAGTCAGGGAATGGTATAATGTTGAAACTTTTTGCTTATTGAGCTATGATATATTTATTACAGTTTTAATTTTCTTTCATATTTTTTGGAGTTAGAGAAGTATGATGAATCTTGCATTCTTTACAGACTATACTGTTTTGACAGATTGCTGTTATGGTTGCATTGTTTGCATATGTTTGCTTGTTTAATGATTCTATTTGATGATAGGAGTGTTAAATATGCAGTGGCATTTAGTATGCAATGTTGAATAATAATTTTAGTCATTTTATACAGTAGGAAATGATAAGGTTTTGCATTGGTTTATACTAACCTATCTCACGAGTTCTTGTTGAGTTTGGTGTGGATGAAGCTTTTGATAAAAAGAGAAACCATGATATGAGAGGAATTAAGGAGACACAAAAGTTCAAGCTTGGGGATGCCCAAGGCACCCCAAGATAATATTTCAAGAAGTCTCAAGAATCCAAGCTTGGGGATGCCCCGTTAGGCATCCCACCTTTCTTCTTCAACAACTATCGGTTAGTATCGGTTGAGCCTAAGTTTTTGCTTCTTCACATGAGTTGTGCTATCCTTGAAATCTCATTTTATTTTGTTTTGCTTGCTGTTTGAATAAGATACCAAGATCTGAAGTTCTTTAATGAGAGAGATCCTTCACATAGTTACATAATTATTTAGCTACTCATTGATCTTCACGTATATCTTTTTGGAGTAGTTTTTCATTTACTCGTGTGCTTCACTTATATCCTATGGGTAAATTGTTGAATGAGTTGATAGTCATAAATCTGAAATTATATATGTCTCATTTGCTTATCCCATGGGGAGTAATGACTTCACATCTAAGAAGTAGAGGTTGTAAATTTATTGAAGGTTAGCAAGCATTGTATTGGTCATTTGAATAATTCATGAAAGAATATTGAGGGAAGAGAGATTTCACATATAAATATACTATCCTAGACATCTTTTATAATTGTGAGCACTCATTAAATATGACATGCTAAAGAGTTGATGTTGGACAAGGAAGACAATGTAATGGGTTATGTTTTCTCACATTTCAGTTAAAGTATATTGTCATGGATCATTCAAACATGTTGAGCTTGCCTTTCCCCCTCATGCTAGCCAAATTCCTTGCACCAAGTAGAGATACTACTTGTGCTTCCACATATCCTTAAACCCAGTTTTGCCATGAGAGTCCACCATACCTACCTATGGATTGAGTAAGATCCTTAAGTTGTCATCGGTGCAAACAATAAAATTGCTCTCTAAATATGTATGATCTTTTGGTGTGAAGAAAATAGCTTTATACGATCTTGTTATGGAAGCAATAAAAGCGACGGACTGCATAATAAAGGTCCATATACAAGTGGCAATATAAAGTGACATTCATTCACATTAAGATTTTGTGCATCCTACCCTAAAAGCGCATGACAACCTCTGCTTCCCTCTGCAAAGGGCCTATCTTTTACTTTATGTCTTTTACTTTATGCAAGAGTCAAGGTGATCTTCACCTTTCCCTTTTTCATTTTATCCTTTGGCAAGCACCTTGTGTTGGGAAGATCCTGATATATATATCCAATTGGATGTAAGTTAGCATGAACTATTATTGTTGACATCACCCAAATGTGAATATGTTGGGAGGCAACACTATAAGCCCCTATCTTTCTCAGTGTCCGATTGAAACTCCATAACCATTAGTATTGCGTGGGTGTTAGCAATTGTAGAAGACTATATGATAGTTGAGTATGTGGAGTTTGCTATTCCTGAAAATAAGATGAATTGCAATTGTTTAATGACTGAGAATGAAGTTTGCTAGTTTTCAAGAAAGTTTATTGTCTATGCTTTGACATGTGAATTGCTTGTTACTTTATCCTGAGAAGTTTTATGAGATGAACTACTGTTATGACATATTATCATGCTAGAAAAGGTGATTGAAGTTATCATTGATCAAACTTGTGCACCTTCTAGCATTCACACTTCATAAATTCTTTCTTTTATCATTTACCTACTCGAGGACGAGTAGGAATTAAGCTTGGGGATGCAGTTACGTCTCCAACGTATCTATAATTTATGAAGCATTCATGCTATTTTATTATCTGTTTTGAATGATTGCGGGCTTTATTATACACTTTTATATTACTTTTGGGACTAATCTATTAACCGGAGGCCCACTCCCCTGGGCGCACCCTACCCTCTCGTGGACCCCTCGAGGCTCCCCCGACCGACTTCTTTCGCCTATATAAGCCTACGTACCCTAAAAACATCAAATATCAAGATAGATCGGGAGTTCCACCGCCGCAAGCCTCTGTAGCCACCAAAAACCTCTCGGGAGCCCGTTCCGGCACCCTGCCAGAGGGGGATCCCTCACTGGTGGCCATCTTCATCATCTCGGTGCTCTCCATGATGAGGAGGGAGTAGTTCACCCTCGGGGATGAGGGTATGTACCAGTAGCTATGTGTTTGATCTCTCTCTCTCTCTCTCTCTCTCTCTCTCTTGTGATCTCTCTATGGCACGATCTTGATGTATCGCGAGCTTTGCTATTATAGTTGGATCTTATGATGTTTCTCCCCCCTCTACTCTCTTGGGATGAATTGAGTTTTCCCTTTGAAGTTATCTTGTCGGATTGAGTCTTTAATGATTTGAGAACACTTGATGTATGTCTTGTCGTGCTTATCTGTGGTGACAATGGGATATCACGTGCCACTTGATGTATGTTTTGGTGATCAACTTGCAGGTTCCGCCCATGAACCTATGCATAGGGGTTGGCACAATTTTTTGTCGGGACTCTCCGGTAGAAACTTTGGGGCAATCTTTGAAGTACTTTGTTTTGGTTGGATGAATCTGAGATTGTGTGATGCATATCATATAATCATGCCCATGGATACTTGAGGTGATAATGGAGTATCTAGGTGACATTAGGGTTTTGGTTGATTTGTGTCTTAAGGTGTTATTCTAGTATGAACTCTATGATAGATTGAGCGGAAAGAATAACTTCGTGTTATTTTACCATGAACTCTTGAATAGATAGAACAGAAAGGATAACTTTGAGGTGGTTTCGTACCCTACCATAATCTCTTCGTTTGTTCTCCGCTATTAATGGCTTTGGAGTAACTCTTTGTTGCATGTTGAGGGATTGTTATCTGATCTATCTATGTTATTATTGTTGAGAGAACTTGCACTAGTGAAATTATGAACCCTATGCCTTGTTTCCTATCATTGCAATACTGTTTACGCTCACTTTTATTATTAGTTACCTTGCTGTTTTTATATTTTCAGATTACAAAAACCTATATCTACTATCCATATTGCACTTGTATCACCATCTGTTCGCCGAACTAGTGCACCTATACAATTTACCATTGTATTGGGTGTGTTGGGGACACAAGGGACTCTTTGTTATTTGGTTGCAGGGTTGTTTGAGAGAGACCATCTTCATCCTACGCCTCCCACGGATTGATAAACCTTAGGTCATCCACTTGAGGGAAATTTGCTACTGTCCTACAAACCTGTACACTTACAGGCCCAACAACGTCTACAAGAAGAAGGTTGTGTAGTAGACATCAATGTACAGTTCATACGGAATGAAAAACATGAGCAAGGGGATTACAAGTTCTAAATTTAACGAAGGCCCGAAGGCTTACAAGACTGAAAAGAGATAAGATGCCCGTAATCCCTTTCTTGTCCCTCTCCTCAGGAGGCAGGTCAAGAAAGCAGAAGGGCAAAAGGGGCGCCTAGGCAAGGTACGAGCAGCAGAAGGCGCCAAGAGAACATGCCGGCGGTCGCCTAGGAGAGGGTCGGCGGTAGTGGCACCGGAGCAAGAGCTGGAAGACGAGGCAGCGGTCCGTCAATATGCTATGAAGGCGTCGGTGCCCGCGTACTCCGACTTGACGGCCCACCACTCGCCTTCTTCGCCTTCTCCGGCCTCCCTACGCCAGCCTCCCAAGGAGACGGCCCCGAGAAGTTCAAGGAGCTGGCCCCTCCCCTGGCGGATCCCGCCGGAGGAGCAGCCAGGTGCAGATGCTGCTGCTAACACACCCGCCCAGGCGCGGGGCGTCCGACTCGTCCCCGTCATCTGCCCTTCTGTCCTCCTCATCACTCTCGCTTGAGGAAGTGTTTCCGTCATTGGTGGAGCTCTCCACACAGCACTTCAGGCGAGTTCCAAGATCTCCAAAGACCTTGACGGAGAGCAGGCCGTTCTCCATTAATTTGAAGTATAGAACGAGCCCCATCGTCAAGATTTGGATGCGAGCAAAAGTATTCCACCCTCGGCGAAGATACATGACGTGAGGGGCAGGGAACTCAACATCAGCCCATGTGCCGCTGTTCCCACAACCCCTCATATGCAGCCGCAACGCCTGCGGCGGATCCAGCTCCATCTCCCGTGCAAATGGAGTCGGGAGGCGAAGACGACAGCATGGCGGCTAGCGCAGCCTGATAAAGAACTCATGAGGGTTGTCCCCGACGTGGCCCTCCACCAGGGGAGGAGTCGCTGGCGAAAGAGAGGCCGATCTACCGCCCCGTCCTCCTCTCCCGCGAGCGCTGCAACGGCCTTGACCTCTCCCCCTCCCCCTCCCTCTAACGGTCGGCTCCGCTGCTACGAGCTCTTGTGGAGGAGTGATGTGTTGTCTAGACGAGACCCTCGCCGCCACCGATGAAGCATCACCACGCCCCCTCGCCATGACAGAAGGAAGGAGGAAACAGGAATGGGGAGAAGCGGATGACGAAGGATTGAGAGGCGCCGTTCCTCCCGCTAACCTCTTTATAAAGGGCCGGGGGCGAGGCTCGGTCGCCCCTCTCGGCCAATCCGGCACGTTGAAGTGACAACGGGCGGGGCCATCGACCGCCCTCCCCGCTCAATTAAAGGCGCGTGGGAATCGACCCACGCGCACGCGACTTCCCGTATCCCGCGCGCATGTCATTCACTCTGCATCATGCATGCAGCAAACATGGCACAAGAGACGAGCGCAATGGGACGCGTGGAGCGACGGTTCTCGAGTAAGGGCAGTAAATGAGCAGTGGCCCTGCGGCCTCGAGTAGACACGCAAGCCGCCTCTTTACTGTCCACCACAAGATGACGCCAGCGTGCTTCCATCAAGCACACGCGCGCGACCCCCACTTCGTGCATTCAACGCGGGTCGTGGGGGAGCGCAGTAGATGAAACAATTACTGCGGTGAAATCCGCCCTGCCTGCCCATGCACCGTTCTGGGCCTGGCCCAACAACATGTCGCGCTTATGTGTGGCCCAGGCCCGGGGGCTCCTGTCGGTGTACAAAAGTAGGGGCTCTCCTTTTGACCCCTTTACTTGTGCACGGGCAGTCAGAGCCTCGCGCCACGGCCGAAAATAGCAGGGCAAAGGAGGGAAGCCGGAGAGAAGCCGAAGGCACGAGACAAACAGGGCAACATCAAGGACCAAGGCCACAAAGTTCAGATGGACGAAGAAGGTTTCCCCAGCAAGACCCTTGCCGGGCCTCAGCAGCCCCGGCAAGGCCCTTGCCGGGGCGGCTCGCCCACACCAACGGAGTGAGCCACCCTCGAACCCACGGTCTCCAACACCATCAACTACGTTGGGCCAGGACTCGGGAGGCATCTCCATGGTGGCATGCAGATCTTTGTGAAGACAAAGGATATTCAAGATCAGAAGAGGATTGGAGGGCGACAATCCTCGTCAAGATCCTTGCCGAGGAAAATCCACAAGGCCCCCAGCAAGATCCTTGCCGGGGACGCCAGCACGCCACAGCAAGACCCTTGCCGGGCCACCCGGCAAGACCCTTGCCAAGGGCGACAGCGGGGCCACTGCCAGGCCCGCACCAACCAAATCCCCACCGCCGTTCACATGCAGCTGCCAGCCCAACAAGCTCGGCAGGCGCCTGCGTGGCGACATGCAGCTTCTAGGCCAACTCAGCACACACCTGCATGGCGGCATGCAGATCTTCGTAGAGGCTCCACCACCGCGCCACCTCAGCTGCTTGCCTGCCTACATGGCACCGCATGCATCGCTGCCTAGGGCGCATGTCGAAGCGAGGAGGAGCGGTGACGGACGGGACGGGCCTCGCTCCCGTCCCCGATAAAGCGAGAGGACACCTAAGTTACGCATTAAATGCGTCTTGTCCTATAATACGGGCGATAAGCTCGCAGCACTGTAGGCCTTTCCACCTCATGTGTGCCACTATGGCAGACCCTTTCGCCTAGAAAAGGAGGCAAATGGCATACTGGAGAGGGATTCGGCTCTTTTGAACCATGCAGCGCCCGTAACTAGTTGGAGAGCTCAAGAACACTCAATAGATCCACCGAAGCAGGACTAGGGTTTTACGCATCCTCGCGGCCTGAACCTGGGTAAACGATCCTTGTGTTGACTGTTAATCCTGCTCTTCTCACAACCCCGTGCCCCGCAACCGTAGTAGGGATTCTTGTGATCCCATAGGTGTCGTTTCCCACTGACAAAGGCTCGTGAGAAATCCCACGTCATGGATAGAATGAAGAAGATGGCTGAGGAGACATGCAAGGAGATGGAGGTCGTGGAGGCGATGAAGAAGCAGTTACGACTCCACGGTGAATTAGGTCATTTGGGGTGATAATCTACCTTCTTCGTTTGCTCCTGTATTTCTTCTTTTGCTTCGGGTGTTTCGCCACACGTCTCTACAAGGCATGAATAGAATAATGCTAACAATGAGAAGACTAGCAAATTAGATTATTTTTATTGCCATATGGCACTGGGCTACCGTGTTTCGTGATCCTCCGTCGTAGTACTACTCCAGTGGAAAACTTGAGTATACCGCACGGTTCTTTGCTCCTCCTCAGGTCGTCCACACATTCATACGAGCAGTCAAATCACAAGGCCCCGCCCAGCAGTAATGAGCCATCAAATCACAAAGGCCCTCGCCTCTCATGAAACCGACCAAGCTAAACTGCCCCCTCAAGCCTTTTATAAAATGTATACTTTTGTACAGTAGTAGTATCGATGGATTGTGCCATGGAGAAAAACTAACAAGATGAAATTAAAGAAAAAAGGTGGTACATATAAAGAGCGCTCGTCGCCAAATTATGCATATAGTACTATTTAAAAAGCTAGTATGTGCTTAAATGGGGTGCTAAATTCTATTAAAGAAATTAGCATACCTATTTAATTCTTGGGTTCTTATTATTTAGGCCACTAGTTGTGTATCACTACTCAGTTTTGCCATTAGAAGTTACAACTTTACTCAAAAATGCAATCGATCCGTGAGATGCTTGCTCATAAATGCAATTAGATATCTCAGAAATGCCATCATTAAGTTAGATGTTTGCTCAAAAAATGCCGCTAGACATTGTTATTTTCACGTCAATCCCATTGACCATGTTACATGACAAAAATAAGCCGATTCTCACAATGATAAGTGTGGCCCCGCTTGTCAGGAGTAACCAAGCGAATAATTTTACAGGAAAATAAGAAATCTGTTGGGATCAAGTAGGCCCCACACTTTATTTTACTGTAGTGAGATAGAGGGAGAGCTGTCATGTTGGTCCATCGGTATTTATGTTATTATAACATGGCAAAAGAGATTTGAGTCACAATAATGACGCCCAGCACAACACACCCCTCAAATAAAACTAAGCACCCTGAAATTCTTTTACAAAACTAAGAACCCTGAAATTCTTTGACAACTAAACTTCTGGCTATATGATGTTGGCCATATATATTGTACGTATATAATGTCTAGAAATGAGTGGTAGTACTATACCAACTAAAACATGAAATGTAAGAAATACTAGTATGTACATACTGAAGAGTTAAAGTAATGAGAAGAAACATAACATAGTTTTGCTAGGGGCTCAGCACAACACACCCCTCAAATAAAACTAAGCACACCTGAAATTAAACTAAGCAACTAATCAGGTAGACACTGCATTAGAACTACCATGAGCAACAACACTGCCACCTTACTCAGAGTCCTCGTCCACGTCCTCGACTTCGTCCTTGTCCCTCTTCCTCTTGGCTGATACTTCTTTGCTTGATCCGTACACTTGGCTCTTGCTCTTCATCCAACCCTTGTAGATATTGAAACAAAGGTAGCCATCCATTGCAGCGTAGTGGATGTGGTCTATATCTAGTACATTCCACTCCCATGCATGATGATGAAACGTGTGCGGAAGTTTCTTTGGTTTACCGTACGAAGGATGAACCATGGCTCCTGCTAGGGTCAGCATTGAAGGCTGATCACGGGAGGGTAGCACACTACTAGGGAAAAGCCTAGCAGCAGCGCGGGTTTTAGGCCTATCAGTAGCACGGGACGATGTGCTACTGATAAGGCGCTACAGCTAACGTATAGCAGTAGCGCTTGTCGTCCCATGCTACTGCTATACATGGATAGATGTAGTGCGCTTCAGACAAGAGCGCTACTGATATTATCTACAATGCTTTTTATACGGAAGCGCTACTAGTAAGGCGGCGCTACTGCTAACTTTTTCCCCTCGCTACTACTAGTTTTATTAGTTTTTTTTCGGCATATTTGTTTTGTATTTGAATAGGCTTTATACAATAATCTTTAGCATATCATACACATACAAATGTAATCATAGCATATACATACAACTAGTCTCATCAAATCATGTCATCATCATAATCATCATCCAACACAAAAGTGGTCTCTCATCATCATCTCGAAAATAGCGATACAAGTCTCGATTACTTGCAAATACCTCGTCATCCATCTAAACAATGATATCCGCGAGAAGAGCTATCACTTTGAGTGAGAGTGGAACTATGCAGTACATGAGTTCGTATACCTCTCTCGCATTAGTGTGAACCTAAACTAACTACTGCCTGTCGCTCGGAAATCGGAAACCAGTACACCTAGGCCTGACACTCCGGCCACTCATCGTATATATACTCCTGGCGTAGCACTTCTTCGCCATCGATGATGTATGCACCTGCATCGTCACATGAGTCGATGATATGCAACATATATAGTTGAGCACACAGAAAGAGACGGCAAAAAAGAAACAACATATCATAAGCATAAGTAACAAAATTCATCATACCCAAAATGCCCTAACTAGAGTGATCTTCGCTAGTCGAGGAGGATGATGATTTAATTACATCACAAATAAAGTTTCGCCGTGCATAACTCAAAGTTTTGTCAAACAGAAAGTATGGACTAAACGGACACATTGTCATATATCGACAATCATTCCAACATGTCGTGCCATCCATCCATGTTAGGGAGATAGTCCCCGAGCTTAGTGAAAGGCTTCATGTCGAGATGCTGAGAGGCTACCCATGTTCGGACGTCTTCCTGCGACATTTGTCCTTCTTTGTAGAACATCCCTGTTTTTCCGACGACCTCCTTCATGATGATTTGGGCAAGTTCGCGCTAGATGATATAGAACTCAGCTCGAAGTAGATGATCCTCGATATCTCCTACGTCCTTTGCCCATTGTAGAATATGGGCATCGCCGGATCTAGGTGACATACGAAGGTTCTGGTGATCCCGTCTGTACTCTAGCATGTGGTGTAGGACATAGAATCCATCATTAAGAGAATCGCTCTCTTGTTGGATGCAGCAGAAGTCGGTCTTATGGCTGAAGGAGAGCCTGCCACCCCTTCTCTTCTTGTCCTTGACCTCTCCACCCCGTGCTTGGTAGTAAAACATAGCATTGTCGAGAACATCCTTGATGTGGGTGTAATCCTTTTTGTGAATGTTCTTCGACGAGTCCAAGTAAAGAGCATGGGAGTATTGGGGGTAGAGGATGATGAGGACGGCGCGCCCGCCGTTGCGGAAAATAAGTACACCTCAAATTAATTAGCCTCCACCGTGCAAATGAATGATTGAAATCGAAGGAAGGATAGCCGTGCGGATGACTTACACGGGATGATAAGGCACGAGAATCGCGTCCTTATCCTTATTGGCGAGCATGAAACTGACGATGTATTCCCTCACTTATTCACAGTGCTTTGCGCAGACTCCCAAGAAGGCCTCATGCATATGTAGTACGGGTCAGCAACACAGATATGAGGTATCTGCTCAACCCCGATGATGTAGTTCATGTGCAAGGCATAAAGGCGGACAAACGTAAAATCCAGCTTCTTCACGTGAAACATGTCGAATATGTAATCAAATCAAAGGAAGAACTTATCCGCGGGGAAGCAGTCGACGTACGACATTTGCCGTGGAACGTTAACCACGTAGAGTGGGTATCCTGGATCTTTCGAGGCGATGAGGCCTTTCTCTATCCATAGCACATCGTCATGAAGTCTCCTTAGGTCGCCGAATCTGGCCCCTAGCGCTCTTGCAGGTAGGATTGGTTGACCGGGGATATGCCATTTATCTGCATCGGGGATATCTATACGGTCCTGAAACCGAGGCTGCTGAGGCGGCTGGATCATAGAATCAGCTTTTTTGCCTTTCCTCGCTCTCTTCCTAGACTTTGTTACTACCGGAAGGTTGTCCATAATACGTTCAGCCTCCGGAGACGGCAATTCAGGCCCCGACTCATGACGCTCAAACCCTGAGTAGGCACCAGTATAGACATACTGTTGAGTGCCATCGTCATCCTCATCCTCATCCATGGCGACGTCATGAGTGACTAATGGAGCCTCCTCCTTACCCCTTCCAATATCACCCAACCCGGCACCCGACAGTAATTGGGTAGGTGGGGTGTTGATGTTCATATCTTGCTGAGGTTGCGTGCTCGTGGGTGTGCTCCCAGCCGCCTCCAGACAAAGCAGACTCTTTGGCCACAACAGGACCCACCCATTGCAACAATCACCAAGCCGCCGCGGGGTCTCGTCATCATCCACCACTAGTATCAGAGGAGGCAAATTCTCATGGCTTAGTTTGACACTGGCCACAGAAACCTTGAAGACGTTCGGGGGGATCGGCCGGCTGTGGAACAATGGTTCCTTCGGCTCCATTATTGTCGCCTTCCCCACGTACACCTTCTGGTCGCCGATGGTGTACAATATGGTGCACAGGGTTTTGTTGGCCTGCAAAGAAAAGTCTACGACGTGAGACATCCGAAAGGCAACGAAAATGGGAGATTATACATTTATTAAAGGGGGCCGATGTGATAGATACCATGAGGGCGTCAAGCTCAGCCAAAGAAGAAGCACCACCGAGCATGTCCGGTGCCGGAGCCGGTGTGGGAGCCGGTGCAGGAGCAGGTGCTGGTGCAACGCTAGTCGAGTTGCGCCCCAAGAAGTCAGCAAGGGGAAAGTCCGCTGCATTTTTTTTCTGGATTTTGCTTGGTCCAAGTGAAAACGGCCGGAACCAAGGAAGTAGACATATCTGCAACCACCTGTTTTGCGGCAGCTACCGCTGTTGCGACTGTCTGAGATGATTTCTTCTCAACCGCAATCTCAACCTTCTTGTCGATGTTTTCTTCAGTTAACCTCCGTCTTTCCTTTCTCTCCTCCGTGGTCTCATGGTAGTACTTCTTCCACGTGGCGCCGTCTTCGACACCGTGCACGCGTCCATACGACGGTCGTTTATCCACTGGGCATCGTTTCAATATGTTCAACACCCGGTTGAATGGAGTGTCCCACTTGGGCCTCGCCAATGCCTCAGACGGCGAGTCACTTTTAGCCGCAATCCTATGCTGCTCTCTCTGCAAAAGGCACAAGGATCGTTTACAAATATGACTAACGTGTGCAGTCAAATTGATCAGAAACTAAAATTACCAGCAGTTTAATGAACTCCGTCGTGACCGGGTTTGTCTCGTAAACCTTCTTCACTGGGTCCCAACGGTGCTGGGCCCTGAGAACATCACGCTCCTGCGGGACGGTGAACTCCGCCAAGGGGTCTGGGATGCCCAGACTCGCGGCTTCCTCATCCTCCTTGGCCCATTTGGACCTCTTCCCGCCGTAACCACGGCTTCCAAGGTGGTGGCTCCCAATGTTCCTCCCTTGAAGCCCCTTCATGTACTTAGACTTTTTTTGGCAACTTTGACCTCGCAAGCCTCCTTGAATATTTGAAACTGCTCTTCCGTGATTGTCGGATTATCCTTTACAATCTCGGAGTAGGGTTCCTTGTCGATGATCCTTGCTTTCACCCTTGCTTTCCAGGTGGCCAACGTGTTGCTAAACTTGGTCATGGCGTGTTTGTTTATCTTCTTCATTGTCGGGTCCTTATCTGGATCTTCATATTCCTTTTCATTCCGGCCCGGGAACAAGAATATCTGGTGAAACTTCTTTAGGAGGTAGGGCCTCATATTATTTATCTTCTGTAGTTTCTCATCATTGATTGTGGCGGTTGTTAGTATGATGCAGCCTATTTGATTGTCGTAGCACGAGCACGCTTCCTCGGGCGCCTTTGGCTCAAAATTGTCGTCGTCCACCTCCGTGACCACCAGTCTAGTAGTCCTGAGTTTGTTAGGAAGCTGTTGCCTCTTTGCTTTCAGTTCCACACCGGCTCCGCTCCCCGAGGCAGCGCCAGTCTCAGTCTCAGCGCCGGTCTCGATGTCGGTCTGTGTCTCAGCGCCGGTCTCAGTCTTAGCACCGGTCTGCGTGTCGGTCTCAGTCCCCTATGCCACCGGTGGGCCCAGCAACAACATCGGTTGATTGTCGGCAAGGCTCAAAAATTCATCTGCCGCCCGGTAGACGTCGTCGCAATCACCAGAACCCTGTCCTTCATCGTTGCTAGGCATGTTTCCTATGATTAAATCTAGTCAATTAATTCTAAACCTAATAAAATGAATAATGACATAAAAAAGCCCTATTGTTTTGCAGGAGCGTTGGCTCCTTCCCGGTGTGGCAAATCCTGGGCACTCGATATGTCCTAGTTTGTAACACAAGTCATGCCGAAATTCACGGAAAATTTCGGCATGACCTTTGCTAAAAAGTGGACAAATCGAGAACCTAAAATTTGCCGGAACGGAAATGAATCAACATTTTCGCAAAACATAGGCCACTCAGCTTCATTCCCTGGAAACAGTGTTCAAATATCCCTCTTCGACGCCGCAACACATGTCCAAATATACACGAGCAACCACATGTCCAAATTTCACAAGCTAATTCAAAAACAAAGTGTAAAAGAAAATTCATTTAACTACTAATAGAACAAAATTCAATTAACTTTAGTGCTCTATATTGATGAAAGGAAAAAAATCAGTTAACTACTAATTTCATTCATTTAGGCAATTCATTTAACTTCACCTAATTAACCTACTGTACCACTACTACTAGCAGGACTACTAACCTAATTAACCTAGCAAAACTCTACTGCCCTAACTGAAAAACATCTAATTAACATCTACTAGTACCACTACTGCCCTAACCTAATTAACATCAACCAGTATCACTATATACTACAAGCAGCATCTACCCTAATTAAACCCTACTGCCCTAACTAACTTTTGCTGTAAACCAAATTTTTTGCTCTAAACTAATTTTTGCTCTAACATCTACTACTTAACATCCTTTGCTCTAAACTATTTTTTTGCTATAAACTAACTTTTGCTCTACTAATTTTTTCTCTAAAATGCAAAGAGAGGAGTGGTGGAGGGGAGGGGGACCTACAGAGAGGGGAGAGACGATGGCGGGGAGGTGCTCGGCGACGGAGGCACGGTTGGAGAGGGCGGGCTCGGGCACGGGCAACGGCGGTCCTGGGCGGGCTCGGGCAGCGGTGAGGTGGAGGGCGGTGACGATGAGGTCGAGGGCAGCCTCGGGCGGCGGCGGTGAGGCTGAGCGCGGCCTCGGGCAGCGGCGGTGAGGATGACGGCGGCCTCGGGGGGAGACGGTGAGGTTGCGGGCGTCCACACCGGCAGGAGACAACGACAAAGTGGGGCAACGGCGAATTGGGGAAACGGCGGCGAGGGCGAGGGATTTGGGGAAGAAGTGGTATCCACGGGGAGGGAAACCGCTGTTTAAGTGAAACGTAACGGTAGCGCGTTCTTAAAAATGCGCTATAGCTAAGTTAGCTACAACACGTTTCCTGAAACGCGCTACTGCTATTCCTTTCTCCTTTTTCCCCTTTTTCATTTATTTTTCTTTACATTTTATTTTTTTCCTTTCTCCTTTTTCTATTTCTTTCATTTTCATTTACTTTTCTACTTGTTTTTCATTTTATTTTATTTTCGTTAGTAGTAGCGCCTTACACATAAACGCGCTGCTACAACAAAATTAGCGGCAATGTTGTTTCTAGAAGAGCGCTACTACTATGTGTAGCCGATTGACTTAGTGGTGGGAATTTTTGTAGTAGCACTTTTACAGTGGCACGTGCTACTGCTATATATGTATCTGTAGCGCGGTTATTTCGCAAGCGCTACTGCTGTCTAGCAGTAGCGCCCTTTTTTAACACGCGCTACTGCTAAAGTTCTGTGTATAGGCTTTTCCCTAGTAGTGGCAGCCCATTCTTCTGGAGGTCAAAGGGGTTGCCTACAACGAGGCCTATCCGACCTAGGACTGTTCTGTCATTTGTAAAGTCTACAGTAACGAATTTGACTAGGCCACCCTTGAGGAAGTTCTTAAATTCCTCGCACTCAACATCGGCATGGCATATGTGGTAGACCAAGCATAAGTCATGCACGCAAACCTGGATCACGGCGGGCATCATCTTCTCTTCCTCCTTTAGATTCTTCTCTTTGTCCAGGGTTGTGGTGTACTCAACATCTAGCCTAGCGACCCACTCATCATTTGAGTTTTCGAACATGCGTCTGAAGTGAGCAAGGCATCCTTTCACCATCGCAGAAGAATGGGTGTAGATGACATCGAACTCATCACCGGTGATGGTTCTAACCTTGTACCCACCGTTGATCATGGAGATTTGGGACGCCATGGATTTGGGAGGACAGTTAGGATTAGTGGAATTGCCGTAATGTGAAAGGATGGGATGACTAGGAGCAAACTGCCGTAATGTTAAAGGACGTCTGGGACGAGTAGGAGCGAACTGCCAGCGGTTTTTCGATTGTCAAAATGCTGAGTGGGGCATGCGAACGGCAGGGTAGTGGCTTGTCTGGTGGATAAATGGATTCATGCACAGTACTATGGGGCCCCAATTAGATGTCATGTCTACTCGACGCCCAATTAAATGGCTTTCGATGTCATGTCAAGCGTCGGGAAAATGACATGTGATATGAAGCTTTCCATTCTCCCATGATACGGGCTTCCGAGAGCCCTTGGATATGAGATCGAACGGTTGCATGGCGTGATTCTAGACCTATGGGTGAATATCCTATCTTGGAGGGTTATTCTGCAAATTTTCAGCTAACTTAGCATGCGACCGTTCGATCTCATATCCAAGGGCTGCCAGCAGCCCGTATCATGGTCGCGCCTACCATGACCGTCGCCTCACTCGCGCGGTTGCGCCCTTGGAGATTTAACACAGTGCGTTAGGCTATCTGATGTTGGCATGTCATACATAGTCATCACTTAGTCACTCATACTACAAAAAGGTTAGCTATAAGGTTGGCTATAAGAGTATTTTTTTACCTCTCTCCATCTCTTTCTTCGTAGTATTTATTGCATTTGCCAAGGAGTGACCTCTTCCAATGAAATGGTGCTTAGATGAGGTGCTAAGGGCATTAAATGGCTTATCAATGAAGTCCCCAATGCATAGGTGCTTAGTTTTTTGTTGCTAACTTTGCTTCATTTAATTAGCTATAGACTCAAAATTGTCTTTTCACCTAGGTACACGTGCTTAGCACCGTTTCTTCCTTGGGTCACCAAACTAGTATCTCTCTTCTTAATTAACTTGTCACATCAGACTTTATGCCTATGTCGCAAGCTTAGCACCTGTAGGAGCAAGTAAGTACAATAGTGGGCTATAAGCCCGCTTTACATGGCATTTTTGCATATGTGGAGGAAAGAGGCAAGAAAAAGTGGAGGAGTGGGCTCTCATGCAAGAGCCAACCTCTACATGGTGGAGCATTGGGAGAGGCACCTGTATGGAGGTGGTCAGGAATCGGGAGACTCACGCCGGTCGTAGTGCCGCAGTTAAAATGATAATGGCAAGACAAATCACGGGGCCCCACCTATCCAGTAGTAACTCGCTGTCAAGTCACACAACCCTACATTTGCAGCAGCCTACTCCCTCATCTTCTCGCGTCTCTATCGAACCGACTAGGCGGAACTGCCCCGCCTACCGCGTAGGAAAAGCCCCGCCCTCGACTTTTAAATAGTACAGTATACTAATTTGGTATCCATGGATTGCGCCATGGAGCAAAGCCTCAAGAAAATGGCGGCACACATGTACGGAGTATACAGCACGCCCTTCGCGTTCGCGTCGCACCCCAGACGGTCGGTCGGTCTGGCACGCCGCTCTCCAAATGGAACGCGCGTCATATTGCGTTTGCACACACATGTGGGACTGCAATTGAGAACCGACCATAGCGCACTCCCCGGCCCCGCAAGTCAGGTGATTTAATAGAAGAGAGAGACGAGTGATAGTATTAGAGAAGTGTTGTACATATGTTGGTGCCTGGACGATCCCTTGAAGACACGAAAGACCACTTTGTCCATGCTTGTGACCAGACTCCAGCAGACACGCTTGGATTGGCTATCATCTACATATCATGCAGGCTGTGTTGTACATGGCTGTAGTTCTGGTGAGAAATCTAAAAAAAGGTTTCTTGTCATCTCGCAAAATTAGGTGTCATGTGCTTCGGATCACTACGAGGGTTAAACAACGACAACTGAGTTGGGCTAGTCATTGGGGGCACATGCACGAGGATTACTTGGCTACCATCTAGGTCAAGCTGACTATGTTAATTAGGACATCTATCGATGGACCCCTTTTCTATGAGTTTATCTTTAATTTGAGCTTTGATCCTCGTCTAATTTGTCCGTTGGAATTCATGTTGTCTCCTTTGGGCAGTGAGGTTATGATTTCTTGTCGTGTGGCATTTTTTCATGTTATATGTTATAATCCGGTGCTCCAGATCAAAATGACGACAACTGCGCCTCCAGGGCACGTGCTTGAAGACTTCTCGACAGTCCTTGACGAGGTCAAGCCGGCTCCAGTAGGCAAAAGAAAACTAGTACTCCAATATATAGGCAGGAGCCTCCGTGCTTGCTTGCTAGTGTTGCTCTCTTCACACTGTCTCGTCCTCTCCAGATCTAACCACGAGAGTAGTGGCCACACTCTCTCTCCCTGCTCATCGCTGGTCATAGATCCAGCCAAATCCTCTCCGCCGGGGAAGGTGAGAAGGTGCAACATTCACGCGGTCATCCTCGGCGATGGCTCTTACCCACTGCCGGTGCATCCCAATCAGCGTGCCTTGTCGTTCTCTCCCAAGCACCGCTGGCGAGGGAGGGCCTCCAACCCCTTCTTCCTCGCTGCCGTAGTGTGGGCAGATCCGGCCTCCCGCCGCCCACCTAGCGACATCCCAGCGACCCTCAGGTATAACTTCCTTCGAAACCGGCCTTGCTCTACTTCCCGAGCTCCTCACATCGCTGCATTTGTATCTTTTACTATGTCTCAGGCCCCCTCGTAGATAAGATCGATCGGCTGTTCGAAAACCACCTAAATTTTTACTGGTAAGAGGTCAAACTAGTTCATGCACTCGAATCTAGTACTACTTGGTTCAAACAAGGAAGAAAGGTGGTGGGGTGGGGGAAGATTTGTTACCTGAATCTAGGACTTGGTCGAAAGAGGAAATAATGGGGGCGAAAAGTAGCAGAGACTGGCTATCCAACTAGTCTCTAGGTCTAATAGGGAAATAAAGGGAAACACGGTACAAACTCAATATAAACCCGATCTATTGGTTGAGAAAGGAAAGAAAGTGGGGACTGGGGGACAAGTCAATAGAGTAAGTCCAGCACTAAATTTGCTAGCCTCACACAATATAAGGTGGCTATATCGAACAAAAATGGGACCAACCCAGATATCATGTTCTAATGTTTGTTGCCCCGAGCCACTCCTATGTAATGCCACTGGTAAAATGTAGCAGTCGCACTGCTAAAAGTAAGGACGCGTTAAACCAATGTTGTTTTCAATGTAATACCTCCAGTAATATGAATCAGTGGCACTTTTTGATGTCCTACTAAATTTCCCATTAATATAAGTTGCTTCTTTTTGTTAGAAATGCAACTGTCCTGGTCCGCCTACTCTCCCGTGCCCAAATACCGACTCTGTAGCAGCTGTTAATGTAATGTTGCTGGTAAAATCAAGCAATGGCACCATTAAAGTAATGCCGTATTTAACGGTTGTCATAGTTAATCCTAATGCCCACACTAATATCTAGCAATGCTGCTGCTTTAGAAATTGCTACTGTCCTTGTAGGATTGCCATTCAGATAAGGAACATGCTTCTTTTCATTTGGTGCACGTTACATCACTTGTTAGTCACTCTCCTTTCCACCTTTTTTGTGCAAACAGAGATATACATTTCACGCTTGATCTTAGTTGAACTGCACAAATCATATCCAAATTATAGTTGAAGATTCCAGGAGCTTCACAACCAACCTTGATGTTGCTCAATTTTATTGCAACTAATGAAGAAGAAGCTCTGTGGGTTTCGTTTTCTGATGGAAATGAAACAGGGGCTGAAGCCCTTTTCTTAAAAAAAGAACAAGAAGAAGCTGCTAGCTCATGGGACATTACTTCATTTTTGGTGAACTGCACCAAAAGGTCCCATGAATTGAATCATCCATGATGGTGACTGGTGCCATCCCTTCTACGATGGTGTTGACTGCAGAAATGGTTCCCATCAGGAGCCATGTTCCTTTTTGGTCTGACCGTTTGCCAAAGATCTTGCATGTTGATCCTGCTCTTGTGCTACTATTTTGACACTGCCATGATAAAGCAGTAATGTTATTATTTTGCACCTTAATCTAGTGACACTATTAATTTGAGGCAATGTTTTGGCACCGCTACTGCCACTATTTTATTCTTTATATCGAAAGAGGGGGTTTCCTCTAATTTCGTTAAAGAAACCCAACCATAGAGAACCATTATCCGACAACATCTCAGTGTAAACGGGCAGTTATGCAACTACTACTAGAACGGACTTATTACTAGCAGGAGACAAGTTTGCCACATAAGCTAGGTAGGAAGGGGACGCAGCACCAGCTCGACCAAGTTTGGATTACAACCCAAATGCTACCACAGAAACATCAGGGGGGAAGATAGGGACTGAAAGAGCCAGCTTCAGCATCCCAGTCTAAGCACCCCCGGCCTCCATCATTGCGACGCACGATACACCTCGTTTGCCACCTGCTCGACCTTAGTGTCACTGATAAAATGAAGTAATAATACAGTTAAAATAGGGCGAGTGCCCTCTCTATCATTTCATTTGCAATGTAGATAATGAAAGTGCCTCTCTTTATTAGTGTATGTTTCATCAACTAGTCCCATTGTTAATGTTTAAGCGTTTCTGCAAACTGGGGTGCTTAATTTTAGTTGATCTGCACAAAAATAGAGATTTGAATGCCTCAAGGCCCCCTCCTTGTACTACCATTGTACACTAATGTTCATCACTAGCAGAAGGTGTATCGGGGAGACTTGGGACGATTTCCAGTATGAGGCGTACCATATGAGGTGTCGCAGGGCCCATCTCGCCCTCGCAGCATGGCATACTATGACACTATCACAATATTTTATTCTATTTATTAGTGTATATTTCATCAACTAATGCCACTATAATGTAATCATGCTTTTTCATTATCTGTGCAAACAGGGTTATTCAGCTGCATTTTGGTCGAACTTCACAAATGTACGGATGGAACCGGCATATATGCAGAGTGCGTGGCGTGCCAAGTAAAAATTACCAACACCAACCATGCTCCATGCATGCATTGGCATCCACCACCACCAGTGGGATGTGTGGCGCTGTCTGTGGACGGATCTTTCTCGGCAGCAAATCCTCTAACCAAATACTAGTAGCTTATATTGGCAGTTTTCTAGGGAGTACTCTTTTCTGAAAGAAGCACCAATCTATTTTTCTTTATTTGTACACATTGTCACAACTTTGACCCAAAGGTCCAAAGCTATTTTAGGATGATTGGCATAGTACTCGGAGACTGATTGTAAGCATGATTTTCATTAGCTGTCACACTGATTGTAAGCATGAGTAGATGGAAGACTAGGTTAGTGCGAAGCTTACCTTAAACCCTACCGCCACCGTTGAAATGAGGCAAGCATCGAGGGAACCGTGGAGAATGGCAGGGAAGCGACACAGCGCCATCCGGCCTCCTCTTGCGGTCAGAGAACGAATACTCCTGTGGCTCCAGCTGGCTCTGCACCCTCATGAAGGGCACACCGTACTCGATCGATAAGTTATCCTCTAGTTGCTCGACCTTCGACCTGTATGCCCACCACCTCCGCCTGACTTTCGCCTCAGGCGAATCTGTCTGCTCCATCGCCCAGAAGATATACTCGATGAACTCGAAGGACTGCGACGTGACTGCCGCCGAGGAGTACATTTCCATCCTCATCACTGTCGTCTTGCTCTTTCGCATACATTGCCACATGCCCTCACCGTCCTCGAAATCTCCCACTCATTATCAAACCAAGTATGGATCTCCTTCAACCTAGCTAACTTTGCCTGGTCGCCGCCGGTGATCTACCTGATTCACTGCTGCATCCTCTCCATAGATGTCCTGTTGAGTGGTCCGGTGCTAGCTTTGGAAGATGGGAGGAGCACGGTGGTCTTGCAATAGAGAAGAGAGAGAGGCAAGACGGTGGTTTTGGAATGGAGATGATGGAGAGGAGAGGAGGTGGTTTTGCAATGGAGAACAGGGAGAGGCGAGACAGTGGTTTTGGAATCGAGATGATGGAGAGGAGAGGAGGTAGTTTTTTCAATGGAGAACAGGGAGAGGAGCATGAAGTAGCGATTTAGGATTGGACGAGAGGGCCGGCGCGCTGTGACTGGATCAAAATCAAAATCAATTTACCCTTCCATTAAGAAAGCGACCCCACATTAACTAGTCTCCCTTTTATTCTAGGTCATATTTGACCATGGTTTTCGCAAATAAAATATATGTTATAAGTTGCAAAAATAATATAATTTGAAAGTACATTCAGATACGAACCAAATGATACAATTTTTGGAGACATGCATTCACATTTTGCTTGTCAAATATAGTATGTGGTCAAACTTTGACCCAAAATACGCAAAACAAAAAAATACTTCCAAGACCAGCGCCGCTCTTCCGCTCTTCTCCTCTTAAACCACCACTGCTCCTCTCCTGTTCCAATCTAAATCTAGCGCCGCTCCTCTCCTCTTCCATTTCAAAACCACCGCCCCTCCTCTCCTATTCCAATCCAAAACCAGCGTCACTCCTCTCCCGTTCTAATCCAAAACTAGCGCTGCTCCTCTCCTCTTCCATTCAAAAACCACCGCCGGGGAGTGAAGGTGTTCTGGAGAAGTAGATATGGAGGAGTACAACTGATACGTGAGGATCGCACACGGTGACCCTGTGAAGCTAGCTAGGATGTTGGAGATACAGTCTTGGTTTGACAACAAGGACCAACTACCGGCAACGGTGACATCCATGGCCAAATATCTGCAACATAGCAAAAAGGCGGCGATACTCCCGAAGGGAGTCGCGCGGGAGTACATAGAGCTGGTCCCCTGGGCCATGTAGCAAACAGATCCACCACATCCGATCGTGAGGGAGCGGTGGTGGGAGTATCCATCCCAGATGGAGCATCCACCAGACATTGAAGGATCGAGCATGTATAGGGTGCCGTTTGTGAGGGTGTCGTGCCAGAGCGAGCCGGTGGAGTCTTCGTTGACCGAACCTAACTTCAAGAGGAGAAAAGCAGTTGGCCCGACGATGCTTCCCCGCCATCCTCTCCCTTGCCGTTCACATTGTCTCTCGGGGCAGTTGTCTGCCACCGAGAAATAGGAGGGGACTGCCCCCCCCCCCGGCCCAATAGTTGGGCAGGTTGTGAATTGTCAGGAGGAGCTTAGGGTTCTCAGCTTTTGCAGGTTGTGAATTGTGTTTTGTGTTGTGTATTTTGAGAGTACTTTCAGATATGAATGTCTTTTGAATTTCATATTTATAGTATTGATCATATGAAGTATTTTATGAATTCTAGAGATCTATTTTTAGCACTTAAAAAATGTAGTTTCATAGGAGTATAAAAGTGCAGACAATGTGATTCTCAGAGAAGAAACTGCAAGTTTCAGTTTCAAATAAGAAACTGCAAGTTCAGTTTCAGATAAGAAACTGCAACTTTCAGAGGTAGAGCATGTATATTAACACGGCCTTTTCAAATAGTGTTAACATCATGTTGGAAGTTTTATTCATGGTCGAAAATGGAACTACCAGCCAGTTAACATCATGTTGATCAACATTCATCCATAGCACATCTTCATATGATGCACTGTCAAAAAGATATGTTATTTTCAAAATGCCCACACAATGTCGAGTGTGCGAAAAACAGAGAAAACGCGGGACGAAGTTTTGGCAAGTGTTGGACGTGGTGTGCGTAGATGACAATGGGGACCCACAGGTCAATAAAGGCAGAGGCAAAAAAATTGGAGATATTTTCCCTGTATGAGGTGGAATTGAACCCAGGTGGAACAGCTGTGGGGTAGTGTCACTTGGCCACTAGGCTAGTTCAGTACTTCCGTTACTAATAAGGCACTTCCTCAGGTGGTCGGATCTCCTCCTACGCCTTTGTGTGCTCGCCGCGGCGCCGCTGTCTGTCGTTGTGAACATGCTGAACAAACGAGAGGAATCTGGAGAGGACTGTACGTGGAGAGGCGGACAGTCGGGACCCACCAGGTCTATGGCCGTACGCAAGCAAGTGCCTCATCGAAAAAAAATACTTACTCCTAATGCTATACTGGCGTTGGGGCCCATGGGTTTGTCAACATAGTTACATTTTTTGTGGGCTTCAACGTAGTTACTATAGGAGATAAATTTTTAAAGAAGCCGGGGAGCTGGCAGGTATCATTTATTATCACTGGGGCAACAAGTATCAGCTGGGTTTTGGGCTGCCCTGTCTAGGCTTTCTTTTTTAACATGCGCAACCCATGACATGCTCGTTTGTATTTTCTTGAGGGCCGTCATGTATCGACCGTCCTATGGACCTCTGATCCGAGTTTTTATTTTTCCTGAAACATCGGCAGCCCAATTTATGTATTTTTTTGAAGTAAACGCAGAGGTCTGTTCTATTTTTCTGTATAAGAATAGGAACACCTGGTCCAACTTATGTTTCCCTTCTAACTATATTATATATATTTTAAATTATTTTATATGTCATTATATATTATTGTTATTGTCATCATATATTTAACAGATACTTACATATGTAAGAAAACAATATCCCACATCTTATTAACTTATAAAAATAATTTCTTAACAATAAAATCCTGGATTTTTTTGGCAACGAAAATCCTGGTGATTGTGTACAAAAGCTTGGTAAGATTTAAGGACCAATGTAATAATAAATCACTTATTATTTAAATATATTTATAACAAAATGCTCAGCCCCTGTTTATTTTTTGATAACATTGTTGCGTCCAACCCAACATTATTATTAGAATCGGCCCAACAAAATCGTGTATTTCGAGAAACTGCAAATGGCCTGTAATTTTTTAGGAAAAAATAAATGGGCCGCATGGACACTACATTATTTGTTCACCCAGCCCAGCTAATGGACTGTAATTCTAAAAAAAGAGATCAAATTGACTGTAAATTCTACCCGCAAAAAAAGAGCGTAAATTCTGAAAAAATGGGTTGAATACGTGCCACATTTTTGGAGGCTGAAATGTGGGCCAATAGGTCGAAGCCAACGCAAGTCATTGTCAACTTAGTCAACAAATGATTCTGACATCATTAGCCGTTGGATTTACATCCAACGACCGGCATCCATCTTCAATCTCTCGTCTTCTTCCTCCAGCGCCGCCGGGACCACCTGCACCCGCCTTCTGCTACTAGCAGCTCTTCTTAGCACGCTTCACTGTGAAGCGCTACTCCACCGTTGGCCAGGCCATCCCTCCACCCCTCCACACCTCATGTTCTTCTCCATCGACTCCTGAACCACACCGCACCAGAACCAGTTAACCCTCGTACACCTCTCCGTCTGTGACTCTAGTCCCGCGTCTTCCCATCTCCGGCGCGTTGCTGTCCGGGGCCTCGCCCTCGTCCACCACCTTGGATGCGCCCGGCGTGGAGTGGTCAACATGGTCAACGAACAACACCATCGGAAGTAGACTGTGCGTGGAGAGGCTGACAGCTGGGTCCACAACCGCATGCAAGGAAATGCCTCCTTATTACGTGCAAAATAATGATTCCTCCACCTGACAGCTAGGACCCACCGGAAGGGCCTCTGTATTTTGCAAAATAACGTTCCCCCCACTGACAGGTCAGACCCACCAGCTATATCTTCGCACGCAAGGAAGTGCCTTCTTATTACACAAAAAAATGAATAGCCCCTGCTAGCTGGGACACACCATATTGGGAGGCTGACTTGTGGGCCAACTAAGTTGATGGGGAAGGAGGGCTTTGTCAACTTAGTCAATATGAATGATTCTAGCTCAAGTGACCGTACGATGTCCATCCAATGAACATAGTGCTTCTTAAACATCTGGTCTTCTTGCTCCAGCCACCCAAACTAGTGCCGGTCATGTCGTGTGCTCCTGCCTCTCGTGGCCGGTTGTGATGCCGCCGAGGCCTCACCGCCCCCTGCTACTCCCACCGCTGGCCAGGCATCCCTCTACTCACCCAAACCCCCTGTTATTCTGCGGCAGCGACAACCTCACACCGCAGCCGAACTAGTGAACCCTCGTACTCCTCTCCGCGTGGGCATCCACTACCGCATATATATTCCCCGGCTCCGTGTCGTCCCCTTCCTAGCTAGGCCTCGCCGTCGTCCACCACCCTGGTGCTCTCGGCACGGCGTGGTCAACATGGTCAAGGAACAACTTCCATCAGAAGAGTACTGTACGTGGAGAGGATGACAGCTGGGTCCACGGTAGCCGCAAGGAATTGGCTCCTTATTACGCACAAAATAATTATTCCTCCACCTGACAGTAGGGACCCACTATATGGGCCATTTTATTTCACGAAAAAACCGTTTCCCCCCTGACTGCTGGGACCCACCAGCTACATCTTCGCACGCAAGGAAGTGCGTCCATACTACGGGCAAAAAAAACGATTCGCCCCCTGATTGCTGGAACCCACCAGCTACATCTTCGCACGCAAGGAAGTGCCTGACAGTCGGGACCCACCTGGTCGAAGCGTATGTAGCGTTGTCATTCTGGTCGCGAATGTGTATGTACATACTGGTCGATGTAGACGCGCATGTGTCATAGTAGAGGCGCGCACGTAGCATGTACACGTACGTACAGCGGCCACGTACATACATATGGGCGGGGTCTCAAACGCCTACTCGCGCATACGTACGGCCAGGGCTCGTGTACATGGCTGGGTCGAAACGGAGAAACTGCGTCGGCGTCATGTTCGTGGGGAGCCAACCGACTGGGTTGGAACGAAATGCGTTGTCTTGTTCATCGGGAGGGCTTGGATGGAACAGCCGATGGAAACGAGGCCTGGCGTACCGCAGAACGGAAGAAACGGCCTTGTGTTCGACCGGCCACGATCGAAACAGGATCCTAATCATCAGGAGGGGTCTGGCGTACCATAAAACAAAGGAATCAGACTTCTATTGGACCTCCTACGGTCGAAACGGGGTCCTGTTGATCGGGAAGGGTGTGGCGTACCGCAAAACGGAGGAAACGGACTTGTGTTGGAGTGCTACGGTCGAAACAGGGGTCCTATTCATCGGAAGGGGTGTGGCGTACCGCAAAACGGGACTCCACGGGATACTGTTCATCTCCACCGTCGACCTCCTCCAGCCTCCACGGGCTACTATTCATCCACCGTCGACCTCCTCCAGCCTCCACCTACGGGTGTTCATCCACGGGCTCCTGTTCATCCAGCCTCCACTACACGCTCCTCCACCGGCTACTATTCAACTAGCCCTCTCCAAGGGGTCCTGTTCAACCACCCCTCGACGGGCTACTGTTCATCCAGCCTTCCACTGGCTACTGTTCAACCAGCCCTCCATGGGGTCCTGTTCATCCAGCCCTCCACGGGGTCCTGTTCATCCACCCCCAACCGGCTCGATCGGGGTCCTGTTCATCTAGCGGCAATGGCCTCTACTACCACGGGCTCTTGTTCATCCACCTCCCCAACAACGCTCATTGTTCATCCTAAGGCAGCATCGATCGACTTCAGTTAGCAGCAGTAGCGAAGAAATCGCTCGATCGGGTTCAGTTAACAACCATTGATCGATCGCTCGGGTTCAGTAACTCGTAGCCTGCAGTGCAATCACTCGAGTTCAGTAGGCGAATGCCTCGCTCGGGTTCAGATAGAGCCCAACGCCTCGCACCCACACGCGTGTGTGTATGATAGAAACGCGCAAACCTCCGTGCATCGCTCTGCCCCGACCACCCACCGTAACCAGGAGCACCCCGATATTTTCCTCGCCCTCACTTCTACCACAGTTTTTTCCGTCATGGACGGCCCAAATAATGACATGCAACTGTGTCTCCGGCCCGCCCTCGATGAAAAGCCCATTTTCTGTCATGTTTTTTGTCATAGAAGTAGGACCCCACCACATCTATGATGATATCGGGTTTTGTCACAATTATCGTCATAGAAGTGTCATAAGTCTGACAGAAAAAAAAATTCGTTCGACCCAAAATGTCATGTATGTGCCTTTTTTTGTAGTGATAGTTTGGTGGATCTTCCAACTTGATTGATACCTTGGTTTCATAACCGAGGGAAATACTTACTGTTGTTGTGCTGCATCATCCTTTCCTCTTCAAGGAAATACCAACGTAGTTAGCAGCAATTAGTTACCCTAACGAGGATATGCATCCCCCCAATAATAAGTATTCCATATTTATTTTTGATAGTAGGTTGAGGGAATTGAAAACTTCCAATTGTAATTGTCGGAGATTTTTCAATAACATTAATACCATTCACTTGAAATTGTTTCTTGGAAAGTGCACTGTATGCTCATTACCATTGATATGAAAAGTGACTTTGCTTTTGTTGCAATCAATAATAGCCCCTGCAGTATTCAAAAAGGGTCTACCAAGGATAATCGACATGTTGTCGTCCTCAGGCATATCAAGTATAACAAAGTCTGTTAAGATAGTAACATTGGCAACCACAATGGGCACATCCTCACAAACACTTATAGGTATGGCAGTTGATTTGTCAGCCATTTGCAATGATATTTCAGTAGGTGTGAGTTTACTCAAATCAAGTCTTTTATATAAAGAGAAAGGCATAACACTAACACCGGCTCCCAAATCACATAAAGTAGTTTTGACATAGTTTCTTTTGAAGGAGCATGGTATAGTTGGTATTCCCGAATCTCCTAGTTTTTTAGGTACTCCATCCTTAAAAGAATAATTAGCAAGCATGGTGGAGATTTTAGCTTCAGGTATTTTTCTTGTATTAGTGATAATGTCTTTCATATACTTAGCATAAGGGTCCATATTTAAGATATTAGTTAAATGAGTACGCAAAAAGACCGGCCTAAGCATTTCAGCAAAGCTTTCAAATTATCCATCATCCTTTTTCTTGAATGGTTTAGGTGGAGAGGGCATGGGTTTCTGAACCCGTGGTTCTCTTTCTTTACCATGTTTTCTAGCAACAAAGTCTCTTTTATCATAACTTTTATTTTTAGGTTGTGGGTTATCAAGATCAACAACAGGTTCTATTTCAACATCATTATCTGGTTCTTTATCATTGTCTGGTTGGGTGTCTTCATGAATATCATCATTATCATTATCATTATCACTAGATGAATATTCATTACTAGATTGAGTTTCAGCATCAAAAATAGGGACATCATTATTATCCTCGAAAGGTTTTCTATCTCAGGTTCATTAGAAGTATGCAACATCCTATCATGTTTCTTCTTCTTTTTCTTTTTAGAAGGACTAGGTGCATCAGTATTAATTATTTAGGAGTCTTGTTCAATTCTTTTAGGGTGACCTTTAGGATCAAGTGGCTCCTAAGTCATTTTACCTCCTCTAGGTGATACTCTAACAGCATAATCATTCATATTATTTTCCATTTCATTAAGTAGCTCACTTTGAGATTTAACAACTTATTCTAACTGGGTTCGAACCATAGAGGCATGTTTTCCTACACCTCTAACATCATTTGTAGTTCTAAACAACAAGTCACTCAAATGAGCAATCATATTAGAATTTTGTTTCACCTCTAACATCATTTGCATTGAAGTGATCTTGTTTTCTAATGTAGGTGTCAAATTCGTACAAGCATTGACTAGGATGTTTATTGTAGGGAATATCAGCTTCATCAAACATTAATAAAGAATTTACCTCTACCACTTGTGATGGTGGTGGTGTTTCAAGACCATGTATTTCTTCAATAGGTGGTAAATTCTTAACATCCTCAGCTTTAATTCCTTTTTCCTTCATACACTTCTTTGCCTCTTGCATATCTTCAGGACTGAGAAATAATATACCCTTCTTCTTTGGAGTGGGTTTAGGAGGTGGTTCAGTTTAGGTGTCCATTCATCATAATTCTTCAATATATTCTTCAATAATTCTTCATCTTGTTCAACAGTTTGTTCCCTGAAAACACAACCAGCACAACTATCTAGTAAGTCCCTGGAAGCATTGGTTAGTCCATTATAGAAGATATCAAGTATTTCATTTTTCTTAAGAGGATGATCAGGCAAGGCATTAAGTAATTGGAAAACCCTCCCCCAAGCTTGTGGGAGACTCTCTTCTTCAATTTGCAGAAAGTTAAATATTTCCTACAAGGCGGCTTCTTTCTTATGAGCAGGAAAATATTTTTAGGGAAATAATAAATCATATCCTGGGGACTACGCACACAACAAGGAGGAAGAGTATTATACCAAGTCTTAGCATCACCCTTTAAAGAGAGAGGACATAACTTACGAATATAGTAATAACAATTTTTTCCTCATGAGAAAATAGGGTGGCTATATCATTTATTTTAGTAAGATGTGCCACAACAGTTTCAGTTTCATAGCCATGGAAAGGATCAGATTCAACAAGAGTAATTAACTCCGGGTCGACAGAGAATTCCTAATCCTTACCAGTAATAAAGATAGGTGAAGTAACAAACATGGGATCATATTGCATTCTAGCATTGAAGGATTTTTCTCTCAACTTGACTAGTAATTTCTTAAGATCATCTCTATCCTTACAAGAAAGAAAGTCTCTAGCTACCTCTCCAACCATAACATAACCCTCAGGTATCTAAGGAAATTCATATCTAGGAGAGCTAGGTCTAATAGGGGTTTCAAAATTCTCAGTTTCAAAGACTTCTCATCAGTTTCAGTAATTTTATCAGTTTCAGCATTCTCAATTTCCTTACCTCTAGCAAGTTGTTCATCAAGAAATTCACCTAGTGGCACAACATTATCAAGCAAAGTACTAGCATCATCATAAGCATCATTCATAGAAGATGTGGCATCACCAATAACTTGCGACATACCATGATTAATAGCATGTGGTGGTGTTGCAAGCTTACTCAAAATAGAAGGTGAATCGAGTGCAGAGTGTGATGGCAGTTCCTTACCTCCCCTCATCTTAGAGGGAACGATCTTGGTTCTTGGATCTTTCAGATTCTTCATAGTGATAAATAGATATAAATCCCAAGTGACTCAACAAATATAGCTATGCTCCCCGGCAATGGTGTTGGGGAACGTTGCAGAAAATAAAAAATTTCTTATGGTTTCACCAAGATCCATCTATGAGTTCATCTAAGCAACAAGTGAAAGGAGAGATGCATCTACATACCACTTTGTAGATCGCGTGCGGAAGCGTTCAAAAGAACGGGTTGAAGTAGTCGTTCTCGTCGTGATCCTATCACCGGAGATCCTAGCGCCGAACGGACGGCACCTCCGCATTCAACACACATACGGTGAGCGTGACGTCTCCTCCGTATTGATCCAGCAAGGGGGGAGGAGAGGTTGATGATGATCCAGCAGCACGACGGCCTGGTGGTGGATGCAGCAGAACTCCGGCAGGGCTTCGCCAAGCTGCTGCGGGAGGAGGACGAGGTGTAGCAGGGGAGGGAGGCGCCAAGACACAATGGTGCGGCTGCCCTCCCACCTTCCCTCCTTTATATAGGCCCCCAGGGGGGCGCTGGCCCTGGGAGATCCAATCTCCCAAGGGGGCAGCGGCCAGGGGGGTGGAGTGCCCCCCAAGGCAAGTGGTGCGCCCCCCCCCCCCACCTAGGGTTTCCAACCCTAGGCGCGGGGGGAGGGGCAAGGGGGCGCGCACCAGCCCACTAGGGGCTCGTTCCCCTCCCACTTAAGCCCATGGGGCGCTCTGGGATAGGTGGCCCCACCCGGTGGACCCCCGGGACCCTTCCGGTGGTCCCGGTACAATACCGGGTGACCCCGAAACTTTCCCGATAGCCGAAACAGGACTTCCTATATAGTTTTCTTTACCTTTGGACCATTCCGGAACTCCTCGTGATGTCTGGGATCTCATCCGGGACTCCGAACAACATTCGGTTTGCTGCATACTCATATTCATACAACCATAGCGTCACCGAACCTTAAGTGTGTAGACCCTGCGGGTTCGGGAGACATGTAGACATGACCGAGACGGCTCTCCGATTAATAACCAACAGCGGGATCTGGATACCCATGTTGGCTCCCACATACTCCTCGATGATCTCATCGGATGAACCACGATGTCGAGGATTCAAACAACCCTGTATACTATTCCCTTTGTCATACGGTATGTTACTTGCCCGAGACTCGATCGTCGGTATCCCAATACCTCGTTCAATCTCGTTACCGGCAAGTCACTTTACTCGTACCGTAATGCATGATCCCGTGATCAGACACTTGGTCACTTTGAGCTCATTATGATGATGCACTACCAAGTGGGCCCAGTGATACCTCTCCATTATACGGAGTGACAAATCCCAGTATCGATCCGTGTCAACCCAACAGACACTTTCGGAGATAGCTGTAGTGCACCTTTATAGTCACCCAGTTACGTTATGACGTTTGGTATACCCAAAGCACTCCTATGGTATCCGGGAGTTACACGATCTCATGGTCTAAGGAAGAGATACTTGACATTGGAAAAGGTCTAGCAAAACGAACTACACGATCTTGTGCTATGCTTAGGATTGGGTCTTGTCCATCACATCATTCTCCTAATGATGTGATCCCGTTATCAACGACATCTAATGTCCATAGTCAGGAAACCATGACTATCTGTTGATCAACGAGCTAGTCAACTAGAGGCTTACTAGGGACATATTATGGTCTATGTATTCACACGTGTATTATGATTTCCGGATAATACAATTATAGCATGAATAAAGACAATTATCATGAACAAGGAAATATAATAATAATCCTTTTATTATTGCCTCTAGGGCATATTTCCAACAGTCTCCCACTTGCACTAGAGTCAACAATCTAGTTACATTGTGATGAATCGAACACCCATAGAGTTCTGGTGTTGATCATGTTTTGCTCGCGAGAGAGGTTTAGTCAATGGATCTGCGATATTCAGATCCGTATGTACTTTGCAAATATCTATGTCTCCATCTTGAACATTTTCACGGATGGAGTTGAAACGACGCTTGATGTGCCTGGTCTTCTTGTGAAACCTGGGCTCCTTGGCAAGGGCAATAGCTCCAGTGTTGTCACAGAAGAGTATGATCGGCCCCGACGCATTGGGTATGACTCCTAGGTCGGTGATGAACTCCTTCACCCAAATAGCTTCATGCGCTGCCTCCGAGGCTGCCATGTACTCCGCTTCACATGTAGATCCCGCCACGACGCTCTGCTTGCAGCTGCACCAGCTTACTGCTCCACCATTCAACATATACACATATCCGGTTTGTGACTTAGAGTCATCCAGATCTGTGTCGAAGCTAGCATCGACGTAACCCTTTACGACGAGCTCTTCGTCACCTCCATAAACGAGAAACATGTCCTTTGTCCTTTTCAGGTACTTTAGGATATTTTTGACCGCTGTCCAGTGTTCCTTGCCGGGATTACTTTGGTACCTTCCTACCAAACTTACGGCAAGGTTTACATCAGGTTTGGTACACAGCATGGCATACATAATAGATCCTATGGCTGAAGCATAGGGGATGACACTCATCTCTTCTTTATCTTTTGCCGTGGTCGGGCATTGAGCCTAGCTCAATCTCACACCTTGCAGTACAGGCAAGAACCCTTTCTTGGATTGATCCATTTTGAACTTCTTCAAAATCTTATCAAGGTATGTGCTTTGTGAAAGACCTATGAGGCGTCTCGATCTATCCCTATAGATCTTGATGCCTAATATGTAAGCAGCTTCTCCAAGGTCCTTCATTGAAAAACACTTATTCAAGTAGGCCTTAATGCTGTCCAAAAGTTCTATATCATTTCCCATCAAAAGTATGTCATCTACATATAATATGAGAAATGCTACAGAGCTCCCACTCACTTTCTTGTAAACGCAGGCTTCTCCATAAGTCTGCATAAACCCAAACACTTTGATCATCTCATCAAAACAAATGTTCCAACTCCGAGATGCTTGCACGGGCCCATAAATGGATCGCTGGAGCTTGCATACTTTGTTAGCATTCTTAGGATCGACAAAACCTTCCGGCTGCATCATATACAGCTCTTCCTTAAGATAGCCGTTAAGGAATGCCATTTTGACGTTCATCTGCCATATCTCATAATCATAGTATGCGGCAATTGCTAACATGATTCGGACGGACTTAAGCTTCGCTACGGGAGAGAAAGTCTCATCATAGTCAATCCCTTGAACTTGCCGATAACCCTTAGCGACAAGTCAAGCTTTATAGATGGTTACATTACCATCCGCGTCCGTCTTCTTCTTAAAGATCCATTTGTTTTCTATCGCTCGCCGATCATCGAGCAAGTCTGTCAAAGTCCATACTTTGTTTTCATACAAGGATTCTATCTCGGATTGCATGGCTTCAAGCCATTTGTTGGAATCTGGGCCCGCCATCGCTTCTTCATAGTTTGAAGGTTCACCGTTGTCTAACAACATGATTTCTAGGACAGGGTTCCCATACCACTCTCGTGTGGAACGTGTCCTTGTGGACCTACGAGGTTCAGTAGCAACTTGATCCGAAGTACCTTGATCATAATCATTAATTTCCTCTCTAGTTGGTGTAGGCACCACAGGAACATTTTCCTGAGCTGCACTACTTTCCGGTTCAAGAGGTAGTACTTCATCGAGTTCTACTTTCCTCCCACTTACTTCTTTCGAGAGAAACTCTTTTTCCAGAAAGGATCCGTTCTGGGCAACAAAGGTCTTGCCCTCGGATCTTAAATAGAAGGTATACCCAATGGTTTCCTTATGGTATCCTATGAAGACACATTTTTCCGACTTGGGTTCGAGCTTTTCAGGTTGTAATTTCTTGACATAAGCATCGCATCCCCAAACTTTTGGAAATGACAGCTTAGGTTTCTTCCCAAACCATAATTCATACGGTGTCGTCTCAACGGATTTAGACGGTGCCCTATTTAAAGTGAATGTAGCTGTCTCTAGAGCGTATCCCCAAAATGATAGCGGTAAATCGGTAAGAGACATCATAGATCGCACCATATCCAATAGAGTGCGATTACGACGTTCGGACACACCGTTACACTGAGGTGTTCCAGGCGGCGTGTGTTGTGAAACGATTCCACATTTTCTTAAGTGTGTACCAAATTCGTGACTTAAATATTCTCCTCCACGATCCGATCGTAAGAATTTTATCTTTCGGTCACGTTGATTCTCTACCTCATTCTGAAATTCCTTGAACTTTTCAAAGGTTTCAGACTTGTGCTTCATTAAGTAGACATACCCATATCTACTCAAGTCATCAGTGAGAGTGAGAACATAACGATATCCTCCGCGAGCCTCAACGCTCATTGGACCACACACATTAGTATGTATGATTTCCAATAAGTTAGTTGCTTGCTCCATTGTTCCGGAGAACGGAGTCTTGGTCATTTTGCCCATGAGGCATGGTTCGCATGTGTCAAATGATTCATAATCGAGAGACTCTAAAAGTCCATCAGCATGGAGCTTCTTCATGCGCTTGACACCAATGTGACCAAGGCGGCAGTGCCACAAGTATGTGGGACTATCGTTATCAACTTTACATCTTTTGGTATTCACGCTATGAATATGTGTAACATTACATTCGAGATTCATTAAGAATAAACCATTGACCATCGGGGCATGACCATAAAACATATCTCTCATATAAATAGAACAACCATTATTCTCGGATTTAAATGAGTAGCCATCTCGTATTAAACGAGATCCAGATACAATGTCCATGCTCAAACTTGGCACTAAATAACAATTATTGAGGTTCATAACTAATCCCGTGGGTAAATGTAGAGGTAGCGTGCCGACGGCGATCACATCGACCTTGGAACCATTCCCGATTCCATTGTCACCTCGTCCTTCGCCAGTCTCCGCTTATTCCGCATCTCCTGCTATGCGTTACAAATATGAGCAATGGCACCGGTGTCAAATACCCAGGAGTTACTACGAGTACTGGTAAGGTACACATCAATTACATGTATATCAAATATACCTTTAGTGTTGCCGGCCTTCTTGTCCGCTAAGTATTTGGGGCAGTTCCGCTTCCAGTGACCCTTCCCCTTGCAATAAAAGCACTCAGTCTCAGGCTTGGGTCCATTCTTTGACTTCTTCCCGGCAACTGGCTTACCGGGCGCGGCAACATCTTTGCCGTCCTTCTTGAACTTAGTGGTCTTATTGACCATCAACACTTGATGTTCTTTCTTGATTTCAACCTCTGCTGACTTCAGCATTGAAAATACTTCAGGAATGGTCTTCACCATCCCCTGCATATTGTAGTTCAACACAAAGCTCTTGTAGCTCGGTGGGAGCGACTGAAGGATTCTGTCAATGACCGCGTCGTCTGGGAGGTTGATCTCTAGCTGGGACAGGCGGTTGTGCAACCCAGACATTTTGAGTATGTGCTCACTGACAGAACTGTTTTCCTCCATCTTACAACTATAGAACTTGTCGGAGACTTCATATCTCTCGACCCGGGTATGAGCTTGAAAAACCATTTTCAGCTCCTCGAACATCTCATATGCTCCATGTTTCTCAAAATGCTTTTGGAGCCCCGGTTCTAAGCTGTAAAGCATGCCGCACTGAACGAGGGAGTAATCATCAGCACGTGACTGCCAAACGTTCATAACGTCTTGGTTCTCTGGGATGGGTGCTTCACCTAGCGGTTCATCTAGGACATATGCTTTCTTGGCTGCTATGAGGATGATCCTCAGGTTCCGGACCCAGTCCGAATAGTTGCTGCCATCATCTTTCAGCTTGGTTTTCTCTAGGAACGCGTTGAAGTTCATGTTGACATGAGCGTTGGCCATTTGATCTACAAGACATATTTTGCAAAAGTTTTAGACTAAGTTCATGATAATTAAGTTCATCTAATCAAATTATTGAATGAACTCCCACTCAGATTTGACATCCCTCTAGTCATCTAAGTGTTACACGATCCGAGTCGACGAGGCCGTGTCTGATCATCACGTGAGACGGACTAGTCATCATCAGTGAACATCTACATGTTGATCGTATCTTCCATACGACTCATGTTCGACCTTTTGGTCTCTTGTGTTCCGAGGCCATGTATGTACATGCTAGGCTCGTCAAGTTAACCCTAAGTGTTCTGCATGTGTAAATCTATCTTACACCCATTGTATGTGAATGTAAGGATCTATCACACCCGATCATCACGTGGTGCAACGGTGCATAGTTAGGGGGAACACTTTCTTGAAACGGTGCATAGTTAGGGGGAACACTTTCTTGAAATTATTATAAGGGATCATCTTATTTACTACCGCCGTTCTAAGTAAACCAGATGCATAAAACATAATAAACATCACATGCAATTATATAGTAGTGACATGATATGGCCAATATCATATAGCTCCTTCGTTCTCCATCTTCGGGGCTCCATGATCATTATCGTCACCGGCATGACACCATGATCTCCATCATTGTGTCTTCATGAAGTTGTCACGCCAATGACTACTTCTACTTCTATGGGTAACGCGTTTAGCAATAAAGTAAAGTAATTTACATGGCGTTCTTCAATGACACGCAGGTCATACAAAAATAAAGACAACTCCTATGGCTCCTGCCCGTTGTCATACTCATCGACATGCAAGTCGTGATTCCTATTATAGGAACATGATCTCATACATCACAATATATCATTCATCATTCATCACAACTTCTGGCCATATCAAGTCACATGACAATTGCTGCAAAAACAAGTTAGACGTCCTCTAATTGTTGTTGCATCTTTTATGTGGCTACAATTGGGTTCTAGCAAGAACATTTTCTTACCTACGAGTAACCACAATGTGATTTTGTCAACTTCTATTTACCCTTCATAAGGACCCTTTTCATCGAATCCGCTCCAACTAAAGTAGGAGAGACAGACACCCGCTAGCCACCTTATGCAACTAGTGCATGTCAGTCGGTGGAACCTGTCTCACGTAAGCGTACGTGTAAGGTCGGTCCGGGCCGCCTCATCCCACAATACCGCTGAAGCAAGAAAAGACTAGTAGCGGCAAGCAAGTTGACAAGATCTACGCACACAACAAAATTGCGTTCTACTCGTGCAATAGAGAACTACGCATAGACCTAGCTCATGATGCCACTGTTGGGGAACGTTGCAGAAAATAAAAATTTTCCTACGGTTTCACCAAGATCCATCTATGAGTTCATCTAAGCAACGAGTGAAAGGAGAGATGCATCTACATACCACTTTGTAGATCGCGTGCGGAAGCATTCAAAAGAATGGGTTGAAGTAGTCGTTCTCGTCGTGATCCTATCACCGGAGATCCTAGCGCGGAACGGACGGCACCTCCGCATTCAACACACATACGGTGAGCGTGACGTCTCCTCTGTCTTCATCCAGCAAGGGGGAAGGAGAGGTTGATGATGATCCAGCAGCACGACGGCGTGGTGGTGGATGCAGCAGAACTCCGGTAGGGCTTCACCAAGCTGCTGCGGGAGGAGGGCGAGGTGTAGCAGGGGAGGGAGGCGCCAAGACACAAGGGTGCGGCTGCCCTCCCACCTGCCCTCCTTTATATAGGCCCCCAGGGGGGGCGCTGGCCCTGGGAGATCCAATCTCCAAAGGGGGCGGCGGCCAGGGGGGTGGAGTGCCCCCCAAGGCAAGTGGTGTGCCCCCCCCCCCACCTAGGGTTTCCAACCCTAGGCGCAGGGGGGGCAAGGGGGGGCGCACCAGCCCACTAGGGGCTGGTTCCCCTCCAACTTAAGACCACGGGGCCCTCCGGGATAGGTGGACCCACCCGGTGGACCCCCGGGACCCTTCCGGTGGTCCCGGTACAATACCGGGTGACCCCGAAACTTTCCCGATGGCCGAAACAGCACTTCCTATATAGTTTTCTTTACCTCCGGACCATTCCGGGACTCCTCGTGACGTCCGGGATCTCATCCGGGACTCCGAACAACATTTGGTCTGCTGCATACTCATATTCATACAACCCTAGCATCACCGAACCTTAAGTGTGTAGACCCTACGGGTTCGAGAGACATGTAGACATGACCGAGACGGCTCTCCGGTCAATAACCAACAGCGGGATCTAGATACCCATGTTGGCTCCCACATACTCCTCGATGATCTCATCGGATGAACCACGATGTCGAGGATTCAAACAACCCCGTATACTATTCCCTTTGTCATACGGTATGTTACTTGCCCGAGACTCGATCGTCGGTATCACAATACCTCGTTCAGTCTCGTTACCGGCAAGTCACTTTACTCGTACCGTAATGCATGATCCCGTGACCAGACACTTGGTCACTTTGAGCTCATTATGATGATGCACTAGCGAGTGGGCCCAGTGATACCTCTCCGTTATACGGAGTGACAAATCCCAGTCTCGATCCATGTCAACCCAACAGACACTTTCGGAGATACCTTTAGTGCACCTTTATAGTCACCCAGTTACGTTGTGACGTTTGGTACACCCAAAGCACTCCTACGGTATCCGGGAGTTACACGATCTCATGGTCTAAGGAAGAGATACTTCACATTGGAAAAGCTCTAGCAAAACGAACTACACGATCTTGTGCTATGCTTAGGATTGGGTCTTTTCCATCACATCATTCTCCTAATGATGTGATCCCGTTATCAACGACATCTAATGTCCATAGTCAGGAAACCATGACTATCTGTTGATCAACGAGCTAGTCAACTAGAGGCTTACTAGGGACATATTATGGTCTATGTATTCACACGTGTATTATGATTTCTGGATAATACAATTATAGCATGAATAAAGACAATTATCATGAACAAGGAAATATAATAATAATCCTTTTATTATTTCCTCTAGGGCATATTTCCAACAGTCTCCCACTTGCACTAGAGTCAATAATCTAGTTACATTGTGATGAATCGAACACCCATAGAGTTCTGGTGTTGATCATGTTTTGCTCGCGAGAGAGGTTTAGTCAACGGATCTGCGACATTCAGATCCGTATGTACTTTGCAAATATCTATGTCTCCATCCTGAACATTTTCATGGATGGAGTTGAAACGACGCTTGATGTGCCTGGTTTTCTTGTGAAACCTGGGCTCCTTGGCAAGGGCAATAGCTCTAGTGTTGTCACAGAAGAGTTTGATCGGCCCCGACGCATTGGGTATGAATCCTAGGTCGGTGATGAACTCCTTCACCCAAATAGCTTCATGCACTGCCTCACCTGGAGGGGAGCCAAAGAACATTTGTAAGTATTAGCAGTTCAGTTGTCAATTCAACCACACCTGGAGATTAAATATCTATAGCAAAGTGATCAGTAGCACAGTAATATGATAGTTCGATAGTGATAGAAATAGTAACGGTAATAGTAACAGTAGTAGTAGTAGTTTTGTAGCAATTGTAGCAGAAACAGCAATGGTAGTAACTTACACTAGTGCAGGATGCTGCTAACGCGACACTACGATCAGAGACCCTTCGAGAAACTATGTGCAATGCAATAATCGCAAACAGTGGTGTCATAGAACCGTCAAAAATGTCCAAAATGTTTGCAATGGCGGATGCATCAAACACGGTTCAGATTTTAGTTGCCTGTGTGATGTACGGCATACAGTTTAGTTCAATTAACTATTTGCGATGGGGAGTAACAAAGGAAACAGGCATCCAGATGAAGGCGTGTGTGATACACAACATACAGTTCACTAGCATGAACTGTTTGTGATTAGGCAACACAAAAGAAACGGCCAGCCAGAACCAGGTGTGTGCGATATACAACATGTGGTTCACTCGGATGGATTGTTTGTGTTGAGACAAGCGAACATAAATGGTTCAATATAACAAGATGTGTGTGATAGTGGCAAACAGGTATGTAATCAGAAATGGGTGCCAAAATCGATAATAACACAAACAATTGCTTCTAATAAGACGTATGTGACATGCTCTGTCTACACAACATGTATTGGCCGTTGGGGGACGGGCGGTCATCCGGATACGCCATAAGGATGTGAAGAGGCATCCTACATCAACAAGGACTAGCTATTCCACCAGTAGCTCATCTAAGAGAACTCTCAAGTTAAGTGTGCTCAGGCTGGAGCAGCCATTGGATGGGGGACTGGATGGGAAGTTATGTTGATGTTAAATTAGATGATAGGATGGGTGATTTTGGTCATCCAAATGACCGAAATGCCCCATTCCCTCAGCTAATTTAACCTCGAGGTCCTTGTTTTTTATTTTTATTTTATTTGTTAACATATGTTAAAGAAGGTCTGCCGCATTACTTTTTGACAATGTGTATACATGGCATATAGTTGATCCACCCGACCTGTTTCTGATGGAATAAGCCGTGTGTGTTGTGGGCAAATGCTTGTTAGTGTACAACTGTTTGCGATTGATGAATTCATCACCGACGGGTTCCCTAGTGTGGTCCGTGTTCATCTCATCATGTGTATGTGTCCTTTCGTCCTTCTCTCGCACGTCTTGTCACCCCGCTGCCGCAGATGTTCGAGCACAAGCTTGAGTAGCGCGTTGGGTCATTCTTTTGGCCAAACGGTGTTGATCCCGTTCCCGCACAACTGTGTAGGTTCCCGTGCATGCTTCCCGCCTGACTCGGTGAAATCCCCCAAAATCCCAATGCTTATCAGCCTACTATATAAACCCTCATGGCTGGCGACTCCTGTGTCGCATTTTCCCCTCCCTCCCTATAGCTTATCTTGTCTGCTTGTCCCAAGATCAGCAATGGCACCGGACTGTCGTCGTCGCTTAGCCACTCCGCCGTCATCAGAGCACAGCTCCAGCTGGGAGGCTACACCGCGACGGCAGCGCAGTCCCCGACGTAGTATAGTGCGCGCGGCCTCCCAGTTGGGTGTGCATGGAACACGCACCACATGCTCGGCCGCCGGTGCCCTTCGGTAGCCGTTGCCGGCCGCCGTTGCCGCCACACCTCCGTCGAAAGCTAGGGCCATCACCCGCTCTGCCGCTGTGGCCATCACCCGCTCCACCGCTGTGGCCATCACCCCACTGCCGGACACCATGGCCATCACCCTCTCTGCCACCGCGGCCCAAACACGAGAGGTGGTGGTCCTGGCCGGTACCCCATCGTCGTCCGCCATGGCCGCTAGCCCACCATCGACTGCCGGGATCATCACTTGCACCGCCACCGCCGCCCGTAGGAGGGAGGCAGAGGTGGAGGCCCGCACGTGCGGCACTGACCTTGCGCGCTACATCGAGTTCCTGTGGGAGGAGGAGGAGCGCCTCGTCGAGCACGCAAACAGCCTTACCGCGCGTAGCCGCAGCACATGCTCACGCAGAGGCGGGGAATCAGGAGATCTACAAGGATAACCACCGTTTCGAGAGGGGTCGTCTGGAGCGGCAGAGTGAGTTTGAGGTGAGCGTCGCTGAAGGTGCAATAGCGGCAGGCACCATATTGCAGTTGTCCAGTTCGTCGGTAGCCTCCTTCTCCTCTTCCTCTTACTAAGTGTGCTCAGCAGAGGAGAGGCTGCCGGAAGTAGTACAAAGCCCCCCCGTAGTAGTATTTAGGTGTTATTTTTTCAGTTCATCTGACTATAGATGTGGTGAAACTGTACAACGTACTTAAAATTAGCTAGTATATATAGTTGAACTAGCTATTTCAGTACGTGGTTGGCAACAATTTGGGAAAAGTTTGGTCGGTTCTGCTGTAAAGTTGAACTGTTTATATAAATTAAGCATGACTACTTAATCCATGAATGAAATCTATGCTTAATTACTGAATTTTAGTTGCAAAAATTAGATAGTGCTAGTGATTTTTAGCTGCATATTTTGACAAATCACGGTGTTACAAGGATTGACAAATGGCAATGTTACTAGATCAACAAATGTCAATCTTTCCAGTTTGACAAATGGCAATATACCCAATATGACAGATGCAAATCTTACCAAATTGTCTGTACGTGGTTGCACACGGGTCATCCGAAAAAATCGTTTGCATTGAAGGGAGGTAGAAATCCTGCTTGCCAAATTTTCTCTTGGCTTAGCGCCGAAGTCTCGCTTTGCATACCTTATTCAATCTGAACCATTTGCGTTGAAGAGATGCACAAATCCTGCGCAGCAAATTTTCCCTTGGCTTACTGCAGAAGACCATATCTCTCACTTTGCATACATGTGTTCTATCTAAAACGTTTGCGATGAAGAGCTGAACAAATCCTGCTCGGCACATTTTCCCTTGGCTTACTAGGAAGCTTTCAGTGTACATACGGGTGTTCTATCTAAAACATTTGCGATGTTAGAGTGGCAGCTAGTTGTTTCAAAATGCCTTTGTTGACCGTTATTCCCGTGCGCCTTCTTTCAAAATGGACACGAAAATTACCACAACATGTCGGGTGCCAATCCATGATAGCATGCCATGTTTCATAAATTTCAGATGAGTTTTGGATTTACTAGAATTTAAAAACAAAGTATCTCAAGGTTTTGCCGGCAGTCAATAGTGCTGGTGTTTGAAATTCATTCCCATTTCTTGCATGGGACCTAAGCATGCACCCAAGGACACAAATTTGATTTTTTAATCAATTTATACGGGGATAATTAGATTTATGCCCCTAGTTGTGTCCCACTCGTCTATTTTACCCCTAATTCTAAAAAGTCATCGGTTCTGTCCAAGTCACTTTGCTCCTCTTATGCTTTTGCCCTTTGACCGTTTGACCATCAGTTTGAAAACTTCATAACTAATTCATACTAAATCAGAAAAATGCAAATAAGATACCAAAATGTTCAGAAAAACATCACCTATATGTCAGTGTTATTTGCATTCATGAAAAAAGTATTGGAAAGTGCACATCCGAGTTTTAGCTCTTTTGATACCACCATGAATAGTAAACTCTCAAAAAATTCAAAAATAAATCAAAAAATATGGTGGCAAAGAATGGAAAATGTTTTAAGTGCCTGCCAAGTTTCATCAGGGAATAACATTCGTGGGTGTCGCGGCAAAAAAAACAATCAGCACTCCAAAATAGATTATTTTTTTGCCATGACTTCCACCAATGTCATTCCCTGATGAAACTTGGCAAGCACTTAGAACATTTGTCGTTCTTTGCCACCATATTTTTTTGAATTTTTTTAGAGTTTACTATTCATGGTGGTATCAAAAGAGCTAAAACTCGGATGTGCACTTTCCAACACTTTTTTCATGAATGCAAATGACACTGACATATAGGTGATGTTTTTCTGAACATTTTGGTATCTCATTTGCATTTTTCTGATTTAGTATGAATTAGTTATGAAGTTTTCAAACTGACGGTCAAACGGTCAAAGGGCAAAAGCATAATAGGAGCAAAGTGACTTGGACAGAACCGGTGACTTTTGGGAATTAGGGGTAAAACAAACGAGTGGGACATGACTAGGGGCATAAATCTAATTATCCCAATTTAAAAACCATGTATCTCAATGTTTGCGGCCGAGTGACAGTGGCTGGGTGTTTGACATTCATTCCCATTTCTTGCATGGGGCCTAAGCATGCAACCAAGGACACAAATTTGAATTTTCAACCAATTTATATGCATTAGAGCATGTGCATGTACTTCAAATTATAATTATGCACATAAATGCATTGAAAACTCAATTAATGCATAAGAAATGTGCTAACGAACCCCAAAAATTCTAAATTTTAACACAACACTCATTTTGTTCTATGTTGACACTAGAGAAAAAAATTTAAATCAAGAAGAGGCAACGGCTATCGTTTCATCCAGAAAGGTGAAACGTTCCCTACCCACAACCGTCAGGCTTGTTGTGAGAAGCTCTGGTTTGTGAGAAGCTTATACCCAAACCTGTCCCAAATGGGACAAAAAAATTATGACGGCATGTTGGTGCTGCTCCATGATAGCATGCCATGTTTCATGAATTATAGACGAGTTTTGGATTTTCTAAAATTTAAAAATCAGGTATCTCAATGTTTGTGGCCGAGTGATGGTGGCAGGGTGTTTGACATTCATTCCCATTTCTTGCATGGGACCTAAGCATGCAACCAGGGAGACATATTTGAATTTTCAACCAATTTATATGCATTAGAGCATGTGCATGTAGTTCAAATTTGAATTATGCACATAAATACATTGAAAGGTCAATTAATGCATAAAAATGTCCTAACGAACCCCGAAAAATTTCAAAATTTAACAGAACACTCCTGTTGTTCTATATGTTGACACTAGAGCAAAAATTGAAATCAAGAAGAGGCAACGGATATCGTTTCATCCAGAAAGGTGAAACGTTCCCTACCGTAACCATGAGGCTTGTTGCGAGAAGCTCTGGTTTGTGAGAAGCTTATACCCCAACCTGCCCCAAATGGAACAATATTTTTACCAATGCTTGTTGCTGCCATTCCATGATAGCATGTCAAGTTTCATGAAATTCAGATGAGTTTTTGATTTACTAGAATTTTAAAACCACGTATCTCAATGTTAGCGGCCGAGCGACGGTGGCAAAGGTGTTTGACATTCATTCCCATTTCTTGCATGGGACCTAAGGTTGCATCCAAGACACACATTTGATTTTTCAACCCGTTTTATGCACTAGAGCATGTGCATGTAGTTCAAATTTGAATTACGCACATGAATGCATAGAAAACTCAGTTAATGTATAAAAATGTCCACGTGAACCCCGAAATATCCCAAAAAATTGCAAACACTCATGTTGTTCTATGTTGACACGAGAAATTTTTTGAAAGTAGGAAGATGCAACAAATATTGTTTCGTCCCCCAAGGTGGCATGTTCCCTACTGAAAACATCATGCTTGTTATGAGAGAATCTCTGGTTTGTGAGAAGCTTATACCATAACCTGTCCGAAATGGGACAATATTTTTTTACCCCAGCATCTTGATGCCGTTCCATGATAGCATGCCAAGGTTCATGAATTTCAGGCGAGTTTTGTATTTACTAGAATTACAAAAGCAAGCAGCTCAACGTTTGCCGGAGAGCCACGGTGCCGTGGTGTTTGAAATTCATCCCCATTTCTTGAATGGGACGTAAGCATCAACCCATGGACACATATATCATTTTACAACCCATTTTGGTGCATCTGAGCATGTGCATGTGGTTTAATTTTGAATTGTGCACCTGAAATGCCTAGAAAACCAAGTTATCGTATAAAAATGTCCAAACGAACCCTGAATAATTCCAAAAAAATTGACGACACACCTATAGTTGCATGTTCACTACAGATAGAAGTTCTAGCAATTCAAGCACCATCCTTTGCAGCTGTGACCCCATTCTGTAATTCAAATCAAGATGAAAAATCAAGTAGATCCCACACCGTTTATTATCACCAACCGTGTGAGATGTAGTACAAAATATCCTGGAGCACCGTTGATGTATAGTACTCCTATGGCTTACACGAGAAGATTCGTCGGCTACAGTCCACAGCCGGCGTGTCAAGCACACTAGCTCGCTCCCCAAATATCATTTCACTATTCAATCATCGCCGGTGCAAGATGGGGACGTGGACCCACGTCCCGAGGGCAACTTCGACGGCCCACTCCGGCGAGAGCGGCCGCAGCCGCCAGGCGCGTGCTAATAAGCTTCATGAGGGCGACCGGATTCTGTGACTAGGCGGCCAAGGCAGCCCAAATGGCTGTTGTTGCTTCTCAGGGGGCGGCGGCAACATCTGCCTCAAGGATAGCAACTGGCGGGTGCAGCACAACAGCTGTCCGTTTTGCAGCGGCGGCCTTAGCCCTGATGGAGGCCGCCCAGCACCATGTCGAGACCGCCCTTGCCCAGCTCATGGCGGTCACCGCACAAATTGAAAGAAGCTTCTCCGACAACGGTCGGCAACCCACGGCCAAAGAGTTGGCAACCGCCGAGAGCGTTCAAGTAGCCGTCCATTCCTGCACGGCATACCTTGCCACGATGGAGCCCGTCAAAGCCTAGATGGCGGCTGCCCATGCCCAGCTTGAGGCGGCCTTTTCCAAAGAGATGGCAGACGTGGATGGCGAGATGCTTGCCGAGTATGGTGTGATGGATGCCATGGAGCCCCTTCCCCAATCGACCGTCGGGCGCAAGTTAGACATGGAGGAGGCGGCGGAGATCGACGAGCACCAGCCGTAGTAGTACTCTTTGTTTTGTTTAATTAAGAGCGCTAGTCTTTAATTTGTTAGAGTAATGTTTAGGCCAACTAGCTCTCTTTAATTGCTGAACCTGCTCGATTAAGAAGTGTGGCTGGGTTGTAGTCTCCTTTGTGTACCCAAATTATGCGATGACGTGGATGAGCACTGTAACCAGGGAAATTGGAACCAAAATTTTTGACGTTCAAACTCATCGCACACGGGTTAAGCTATCTGAATCGTTTGTGATGTTCACATATCATACACAGTTCTGAATAAGGGACCGTGTTTGATGACACTTTGAGCGCCAGTTTTTTCGCTGGAGCGATTCCAAATTTTCGGCTTCCGCAAAAATATCTTACCCCCCGCCCTTGCCCCCTCCCCCTTACCAAAACCACATTTCCCCTGTTTCCACCTTCCTTTCCAAGTTGAAACCTTCACTCCTTACTTGCATCGCCGCCCCCCTCGCCGGCGACCCTCCTTCACGCTGCTCGGCCTCGCCTATCCAGGTAGGTAATCCACACCCGTCCCCCATCCTCCTCCTCCTTCCACATCCCACATGCCCCAACCACTGGCGCAAGCGCGACACCTTCCACCCAAATCACCAACCCCTCCACCAAATAAGTGCTGCCCTAAGCCATGGTGCACACAGTATAGCCAGGATCTCAAGGAGCATTTGGCAGCAGAGAAGCAAATCACGGCCGCACGCGCGGATGACGTCATGATGGCTGCCATTCATGCCGACCCCAAGATCTTGGAGGAGCACCTTGCCATTTGCTAGCTACGCCGGTTAAGCATGCTCGGTTTACCCGTTGCGTGTGCCGCTCCTGCCTTTCCTTAACAAATTCTAGTGAATTGTGCTATCTACTTTTACCATGCAATCTGTTGCTCTAGTGTATATGTTCTATATGTCATGCAATGTGGTGCTTACTTATTAACTATTTGGTTAATTACTTGTCGTGCTCAATTAACTGTTTGGTTCAATTCTGCAAATGTGATGTTCAATTCTTCAGGGTGCAATTTTGTATTGTCTTCCATGTGAGAAATAAATTGATTTTTTCTTTACAAAATACATGAGAAGCAAATCCAATTGCTATATTTCCAAGTTGTCAAGCATGCTTGGTTTGGTTAACTATTTCATCTTCTAGTATGGTATACATTGTGCAATGTGGTGCTCAGTTAACGTTTGGTTCATTTGTTGTGGTGTTTAGTTAACTGTTTGGTTCCATTCTATAATGCGATGTTCAATTATTGTGAGTGCATTCTGTTATTGTATACCATGTGAGAAATAAATTGAATTTGGCTATACTAAATACATGAGAAACAAATACAGTTGCTATATTTCCAAGTTGTTAAGCATGCTTGGTTTGGTTAACTGTCTGATCTTCTATCAGGAGTATGTTATATTGTGCAATGTGGTGCTCGGTTAATGTTTGGTTCATTTGTTCTGGTGTTTAGTTAACTGCTTGGTTCAATTCTGCAATGCAATGTCCAATTGTTGTGGGTATAATTTTGTATTGGTGTGCATGCGAGGAATAATCGAATTTGGCTGCACTTAATACATGGGAAACATATACAATTGCTATGTTTCCTAGTTCTTAATGATGCTTGGTTTGGATAAATGGGTTTTCCATGTGGCTTGAATTAATCTGATGAATCTGCAATGTGCTTATTTTTCATCAACATATTTTACTGATAGCATGTGAAACCTTACTTAACCGGATGACTAACTACCTTATATGTCTCATAGGGAAATAACACAATGGGAAGCACTGAGGTTTACAATCGAAGTTAGCACGTGCATGCACTACAAAAAAAATACACTTCCGTGATGATACGTGTTTGTCATAGTAGGTCGCGTTTTTTGTCATGCATGTACATCCATGACAAATTTATGACAGAATCAAGATAGTCATACATGTGCTGCCGTAGAAGTGTTCCATGACATTACCAAAATTATCATCACGGAAGTGTCCACTTCCATGACAATAAATCGCGCGTCACAGAAGTGCTTTCATCAAGGGTGACCGACACGTGGCATCCACCGTAACGGAACACCGTTAAGCTATCGGGTCGGGTTTTGGATCCGATAACCCGTTAACAGCCCCGACCAATGGGGATTTTCCACATGTAAAATCATCATTGGCTGGAGGAAACACGTGTTGGCTCATCGTTGGAACAGATATCATCCACTCATTGGATAGAAGGCACCTATGATACGTCGACATGTGGCATGGCCCAACAAGTTTAAATGGGCCAGCCCAACTAAAGGCCCACAAGATTTTTGCGGCCCTTAATGGGCCGGTCCAGTTAAAGGACCACGATATTTTGCGGACTATAATGGGCTGGCCCAGCTAAAGGCCCACAAGATTTCGCGGGCCATAATAGGCTGGCCCAGGTAAAGGCCCACAAGATTTTTGTATGCCATAATGGGCCGGCCCAGGTAAAGACCCACAAAATTCTTGCGGATCATAATGGGCCGGCCCAGCTAAAGGCCCACGAGATTGCGTCGGCATTAATGTGCCGGCCTAGCTGTAGGCCCACAAGATTTTGAGGACCCTAGTAGGCCGGCCCATTAACTGGCTGCCATGTTTTGGGCCAAATGTCGGCCCATTGATCTGATCCATTAATGGCCTGCCACGTTCCGGGCCTAATAATGGCTCATATAAGATCCAGCCTGTTAAAAGCCTCCCACTTTCTAGGCCAAATCACGGCCCAGATCAGGTCCGGCCCTTTAAGAGGCTTTGGGCTCAATTATGGCCCATATCAGATTCGGCCCATTGACTGGACGCTATGCTTTTAGGCCCACTTGCTAAAGGCCCATTTAGTAATTCGGCCTGATATTAGTTTCGGCATGTTAAGGGCCCATTTAACATTTTGGCCCTATATTAATTTCGGCCTGTTAAAAGCCCGTCATATAGTTGGGCCTAACTACGGCCCGGTTTGCATCCGGCCTGCTCGCAGCCGATATATCTGATTGGGCCAAACAAGGACCGAGACAACTTTGGCCTATTAAAAGCTCGTGAATTGATTCGCACAATCATGGGCTGGGGTCCATTTCGGGTTGCCGCCGGCCCGTGAGCTATTCGGCACATTGCAGGCCCAGCCTACTTCTCAGTCTCCTAAAATCCCATTGAGTTTTCTTGCGAAAAGAGGGTCAGGGGTTACTCGGCCTATTAAAGGCCCGAATCTACTAGTGGGCCAGTTTGACGGGGCCCATGATGCGGTTCATACATCGTGATTGCATGACGGTCCGAGTATGTACCATAATTTTATAGTTTGGCCTGCGAAGACGGGACATATATACAGTAAAATAACTACAGCATCATGAATAAGAAAAAACCTAGACTATACAAAAAAGAAATTACGACATATTACATCTACTGGGCATCAAAGTTTGCCACTATGATAATAAAGCACAAGCAGACAGCAGATTACATACACGGGGCATCAAAGATCGCCACCAGTGCAAATAAACATGCCAACAAAATAATATACAAAACCGACAGCACTTCAGTAGAGTTCAAGAAATGTTAGCCCTACTGGGGAGCTGCAGCGCAAGCAGCTGAGCAAGATGATGAGACTGCGCTTGTTCAACACTTATATCTTCCTCACTCTAAAAGATAAACAAGCAGACAGATGACATGTTTCACACATAAAAGTACCAGTCCTGACAATTCATCACATTTCTTACTGACGAATAAAGTGACACATCTTAAAATTGCATTAACACAATATGGTATTGTTCAGGTCAAGACATGGCAGGAAATGACATTGTGAAGGAGTTGGCAGCTTCACGACACCACTGGATTACAGATCAAGAACTCATAAGTATCAATGGTTAGTGTGCTGTCAATTTATCTCATTTCATATTGGCAAATAAAGAGAAGGTTTAAATAATAGTAGAATGATATGGCATTGTTCATAGTTAAGACATTGCAGAATATGACATTGTGCTGTAGTGGGTAGGTTCACCACACCACTGGATTACGGATGAAGAACAAAAGCATACATGCAGTGCAAAAGAAGATCACTTGCTCTGAATAGTTTAATTTACATGGTATGAAGAAGGAACTTGGTTGTACAACTGAAAACTTAAATTGAGAAGGACAAACTTTTGTTATGAGCTACATAATAAACTTTAAACATGCAATTTGATGCAAACACCAAAAATAAACAGTTGTTGCAGTCATGCCTAACCAAATATACACAACAAAGTTTGAAGGCTTGAGAAGGACAAACTTACATTACTGGTGAAGACAGGCTCTATAAAGCCCTTGTCCATGCCGATGGGGGGAAATTCAAGAAGTTTAGCACAAAATCTTCTTCATAAGCATTGCCTTTATTCTACATTTTGTTAAGAGTAAATATAGATGCGATAATATACAAAAAAATGGAGAATATTTAAGATAAGATGAAGAGTGATGCTATATAACCAAGTAGCTATAAATGTATGTGCAGTGATACAGGAAAAAGGCACAGCCAAGAGCAATGCACAGCTAAACGTCTTCAGTACCAACCTTATGGTAAGAGTAAATATAGATCTGATGTGTAGAAAATTGAGGGCAAAGGAAAATAAGCTGCAGAGTGATGGTACATGAACAACTATCTGTCAATATAAGTACACTGATAAAGGACAACATGTACTTACAAGAACAATGTAGAGCTAAAAAAATTCATTGGCATTGGATATATTCTACACTAATGTAACCATTCATACAGATCAGATAATTTGGAGTGAACAATTGATAAGCAAGCTATCATGCATACTGCTGTCACATAATGAACCAGGTACGTATGCAAGTACAGTGATACAGGACAACGGGTACTAATAAGAGCAAAGCAGCGGGTAGCATATTTGCGATATCCTGTCATTCTTTTCAAACCGGAATTCCTCTACAAGCTGATTTCCTGCAAAAAATATCCATAAGGTACATGCGGAAAAGTAGAAGTTCAAATTGTCATGTGATTTCATAGACAGTACCTCATCCTGGGAACGAGATCAGTGCATAACAAGCTTTTTTCCATTCAATGTCTTCTAAATTTAGCACAGCAGACTTCACCGGAAATTCGTTTATAGACTTGCCATCAAAGTGTGATTTCCTCAGGTAACACCGATACTGCTGCAATGCTTCCTTGAAAAGCACAAGCAATCTTTGCTCGTCATGACTATCCAGATTGACCCTCACCTAGTTACAACAATGTAATGTAAATCATTGATGTGTTCGATCAGTAGAAAATAGGAAAATAATAACCATGAATAATAGTACTTACACGTAAGTTGGACAGGAAGATGTTAAAATGGTGTTTGTCTTCACTATAATCTTCCCATGATGGGAATATATGCACGTAGTCCCTAACAACATCGAAAGCATTGTCTTTTAAATTTGGAATAAATGGAATGGGGTTCCAATCTGCAGGAATTGGCCGTCTCTGCAGTTGGGATAGGTCTTCGGCCGGTGGACTTGCTGTACTTTTTGCTGGATTGGGATTTTTCTGTGGTACGGCTGGTGCTATGGCAAATGAAATCGGTATACCTTTTGCTGGAGTGTAGGTCCTGTGTGGTGGGGCAAGTGGTGTGGCCAGTGAAGTATGGGTACAGTCTGCTAGAGTCGGTCCTATGTTTTGTGTCACTGGTTGTACAGCCAATATAAGTGGGGCGTTGTCTGATTTCTCTGGCACCACCACATTTTTCAATGACTTTGCTGGTGCTCCTTCAGGTTCGGCAATCACCATCTTCCTTTTTGATGTCTGATGCACAAGAACAACATTTGAGTGGAAAAACATGGTATGATGACAGATGGAATATGTACTGATAATGGATGGGCATGGCATCTCGAGTTATATGATGAGTAAACTAAGCAGATGGTGGTGCAACAAAGTAGAAGAAATGTAAGACAACATATGCAAGATACGCGCAATCAATAAAACCTTGCCAAATTAGAACAGGCACCTTGATGGGTGAACAAGATAGGCCCTATGCCTTTGACTCCTCGAGGTTAGAATAGTCATTAGGATGATATTCTGAACAAGAATCAACAGGTGGGGAGCGTACGAGTTTCATTGCTTCCAGAATGGCACTCAATGCCTTGGTGCCAATTTTGTAAGTCATTGCAGTGTTCTACTATATTCTTCTGATGCGCGGATTCTGATATTCAGTGTAATTGCGTATAATATCTGAGAACCATGAAAACATAAATAGTTGTGAGATTATCTTTGTAATGCAGATGATATTCTAATATAGGGGTGCCCCTGTGAACACTTATGTGCTATCACTGGATTCTGATGAGAGAGCTCATGTGTGCTGTAATATCGTGCGTGCATTTATATAATCTGGCACAAGTACACAAAAAATAGGCTCCAGAAGTAAGGATAGCTGGCAGATGATAGGTTCATAATATACTGTATAGAAAGTTTATTGCTAAACCATGATAACAAGAGCACACAACAACTAGGCAGATCATAGTGTACATAACAGGGGTACACCATAACCACGATATATAAATTGGGAAAGTGGAACTGGCTTGAAAATACGGTGTTGTATTGCCGCTAGTAATTGAAAGCCTATCGATCACGTACAGGCCAGCACTATCGAACATGGTGAAGAAGAGCAAGCAGATTTTGGATAATAAAATGTTGGTTGCGCAGTGCCCACACATGATGAACCAGAGTGCATTAATAATGCAACTCCTAGTTGTCTCTCGACCATTTCAGGTGGTTGGATGAAGATCCAGCGTCTCCTAACCCTTCTTCTTCCTCGTCTCTGATTCTTCCCATATAGAACACCGCACGGGCCGTCGGCCGGACCATCGGCCCCCACCGCTTGTGTTCCTCCGCCACCACCATCCCCACCCGCATCGAGTTTTCTTTGTTCGGCGAGGCCCCACAACAACCCGAGCCCCTTGGATCGCACCGGCGAGCTCCGGCGAGCTCTGAAAAATCGAATGACCCAATTTTGAAATTTAGTCTACTATGATTTACCTAGTGTGGAATATAAAAGGGGAAAACCATAAGCATTGGGAGTATAGTGTTGAGCGTGCCATGATGGATCTGAAGGTGCAAACCGGACAAAGGCAACTTCGCAACCAAGACAAGAAATCAGAGTAAAGCAGTAGCAATCTATTTTCTTGTTGCGATAAATAAGTTGAGCAGATACGAAAGAGTACCGCCTCTGGTGCGGCGCCGTATATGCAACTGTTGAGAATTTGATGGTGCTGCGGTAGCGATGGTTGTCGGCGGCGTGGAGGCAGATCTAGGAGGGCAGACGGTGGCGGCGGGGCGCGGTGGACGAGACGGTCGTAGGAGCGGCGCCGGCAAGGTGGACAATGGCGAGGATGAAGCGAGAGGACGGGATGCAAGGATCCCGGTCCGAAGGCGTGGATGAGAGAGGTCAATCTCTTGTAATGGACGGCGGCGTCGGGGTATCAGCTCCGGCATGGTGGAGGAGGACGGCGGTGGATGGGGTGGCGGACAGCGGCGGACGGAGGAGGATGGGGTGGAGAGGGTGTTTTGGCGCCCACGGAGTATGAATGGGGAAAAGGGAGGTAGAGAGGAAGGGGGGAACCATGTATTCAGGGCGCGCTTGTCTCAAATGCGAGGAAATTTACAAACTTAGCCCCTATTTCAAATTTCTACTACATCACAGCAACATTAGTCGGTCGGGGATAGGACGGTAATCTCGCATACACCGAATATTTGCCGACGAGAGTTTTTTTTTGGCGCCCACCGTGAATGAATATAAATCAGGGAGGGAGTCGATTTCAGCGGAGGCACACTGTGTTTTGGCGCCCACCGTGTATGAATCCGGGTGAGAGGCAGTTACGTCACGTTTGGGTGAAATTACAAACCTACCCCTATCGAAACCTATAGATATCCTGTAGATAGGCTTTGCTGGCAGGGATAGGCAGTAGTGATTTCCATCTTGCAAATTTTGGTTTCGGGTGGTTACTGCGACTTTCCCCGCTTCGTTCAAATTTTGCACAGTGCACGTTTACCGTGCCAACTCAATTTGAATCCCATTTGTACTCTACTATTTTTTCCGAGCGGTGTCCATTTTCAATTGGAATTACATTCTATATACATCATTTTTTTATATATACTTTCAAAAGCACAACAAAGAATTCTGCTCCTTTATATGTATAATATGATTTACAAATACAACGATCTCAAATCTTAAGGTTGAATTCGAAAAATTTTAACCAAATTATGTTCTACTAAAATGTATGGATCAGTAATATCTACATATTAAATAACATAGATGTGCGTGAATTCATATGAGTATGCATGTTTGATAGATCAATTTTGGTTCGAGTATGGATTACATGTATCATCATCTCGAATTCAAATATTTGAATCCCCTTTTTGTTCACTCCTTTCACGCCCATCTCTCTCGCATGCATGCTCCTTCAGGTAGCTATCACTCTCTTTTCTCCAGCTCACCCGCACGCTCACTTCATGTTTCTCCTATCCTTGTAAACATGGTCTCTCGACGTCTCCCTTGAGAAGTGTCACACTCTCCGTATCGTTATACATTACACGGTTTTCATTATCTCTCACATCTCTACTGTTCTCTGGTATCACTCGGTACCTAAGCTTTCTTTTTCACCGGCACACACACAGTCTCCACTCGTCTTTCACTTTGTCTTTCTCTCTATGGGATTCTATCACACACCCTATATGTCTCTACATATGACTCATACCACTAAAATTTCTCTCTCTCTCTCCTGTAGACACAACATCTGTTGTGGTCTCCTTTTCGTCTCCATCCCAGACTGACACCGATCAGACAACCCCGACTACTGTCTTCTCTCTCTCACACACAGACACACACACACACAACTCCTGCTTCCACTCCCCTTCCCGACTACCGTCTCTCTCTCTCACACACAAAACTCTTTCTTTCGCACCCCGACTCGTATTTATCTCGCAAACATTTACGACTAGCTAGCCTCTAGATAGGTTTATACACCCGCACACTCATGCTTCCACCATCGCATACATGTCTCTCTCCCGCTCCTTGTATCTATGTAGCTTTGTCTTCCCTTATTGAGACACGCCCTCTCGATCGTGCACACACACACTATCGCCTCATTTTAAGCTGATACCTATCGCACACACACTACTTGTGTCTTTGTCACACATGCACTCCGTCCTCCTCCACTCTCCCTCTCTCTCACACACACATGGGCTTTTTGCAACAACTAGCAAGATGTCCATGCATTGCACGGAACATCAAGATGCATTTGTATGAGTAGTTTATCTTGTGGTGGAAAAGGATGAATGAGGGAAGACCTTATTTGCAAATGTGGAGAGGGGTGTGGGTATCTTTTTGCAAAATTTCCATAGTTTCCTTCCTATCGTCAGATATAGATCAGACGGCCACACGATCATCACCGACAATGCTTTTTATAAGAGTAGGGATAAAAATAGAGTTGATGATGATGGTGGGCCTGCCATCCTGCAATGTAGGTCGTCCTATTTATATCTGACGGATAGGAAGGAAAATATGGCAATTTACCCACACTCTTCACCAAATTTGCAGATAAGGCCTTCCCTCGTTCATCCTTTTCTCCCACAAGATCTTGATGTTCCGTGCAACGCACGGGCATCTTGCTAGTAAGAGTAGAAATTAGACATATACCACTTCTCGAATCTTGAAACCAACAACATTCCTCCCTTATCTCATCAAAACCGCCAAAGGAATATATTTTGAGTGAAACATAACATATTTTTTGTGATATACGTATTTCAAAACTAGACTTTTTTTATCAAATTGGCGAATATGTATTAATCTACTTTGATCGTGTGGCAACGCATTGGCACATTTCTAGTAGTTATTATAATTTTTTGGACACCAAACAAACGGAGGAGTACATATATGAAGAGAAGAGGCGCACGCACGTAGTCATCCTCTCACTGTCTCGCACACATGAGTGTTACTTAAAGGCGACGTTAACAAATAAACCCTAAAACCCTAGGTGCGCGATTGCTGCATTCGCGGGTACCGGGTACGTGGTGGAGCACCTTTGTAGGAGTTGATGGTCGGGACCATAGGTGAACGACTTGGAGCGCGGTGGCTCGCCAGTTGCCACAGATCGAGTAGCCACATTTAAAATATCATTTTTTAGCGGGGTTAAGAGTTCTGATTTTCAATGGCACATTATAAGTAGTAAGTATTTTTTTAGAACGATTGGTATGGAGCGAAAATGGAATTCATAGTACTATGTACCTCCTTGGCGTATGGTTGTATGGGTTTATGTTATGAGATGTTGAACCTGGTAGTTCTAGGGCAAATACTATGGTTTAGATTTAGATGCTGGTTTTCAGTAATTGGAAGGGGAAACCCTTCTTTGATTAAAAAAACTACTACCTTCATTCTAGTTTACTAGTCCCCATCGTACTTTGGGTCAAAGTTTGTCCATGAATTTTACTTGTAAAATGTGAATGGAAAACGAGATTTTGTTATACCCAAACAAAAAAGGACTGGAGGGAGTGATTGGTCTAACACGGACGCGACCTCTCATAGCGCAAGCATTGAACTGGCGCGCCGGCCAAGAGGGCCGCTCTCGCTGCAGGCCCGGCTGAGCAGACCTCCTCGCCGTGTGCAACTAGCTTAAGACTGCCCCGCCTGCCTTCATTGAATCCGTGCGTGTGCCGGCAACACGTCCTTCCGCGAGCCGGCTGGCATTTTAGAACACAAAGAATGACTAAAATATACTCTTTTAGTTCTAGACATATTTTAGTTCTATACACAAAGAATGACGTCCGGAAATACTTGTCATCAAAATGAATAAAAGAGAATGTATCTAGACGTATTTTAGTTCTAGATACATCTCTTTTTATACATTTTGATGACAAGTATTTTTGGACGGAAGGAGTAATTAATTTACGCATGGTCTTGACTTGTTGTGCTCGCACTAGTAGCAGGAACTAGTAGAGGTTTTTCTTTATTTATAACTCTCCTCACATTTTTTGGCTTTGAAGTGAATCATGGTTGTGGACATTATGTACGAATGAGCATATATCTGTGAACATGAGTTTGTGTGGAAGTTGAACTTGGAATGTCGGGCTTGCGCGTGAACTATACCATGTCCAATGCTTCGTCTGTTATTGTTTGGAAAGTAATTGCTGTTATTACATGACCCTAAAAAAACATTTTGTGCCACATCAGTAGATGCACAAACATCACAATAGGCATGGTGACTGGATAAACATTTGAACCTAGATATTATGAAGGAAACTTTGTATTGACAACAGTTTTAGATAGCAGGAGACGCCTAGCCTGCTCTGCCTCTGCTAGCTTATTTCTGGCTTCTTCCATCTCTTCTTTGGCTTGGGTGAAGAGAGCATCTGATTGCTCTTTTTGCTTCTTCAGGAACTCAGCTACATTCTCAAGGGCTGCCGCACCCTTTCTTTCAGCCTTTACTAATGCCACGAGGACACGAACAGCTGACGACTCCACCCGGCTTGTGTGTAAATCCAGCATCATCTGGGAATTTGCACCTTGTGGCTAATCCAGCATCATTAGGGAACTGGTACCTTGTGTGTAATCCAACCTCATTTTGGAAACATGATCTCGAGGTTGACCATACTTCCCTCCTCGCAGAAACTACATCCTGACATGAAGTTACTTCTTTTTTAGATCAATACTCAGAGAAACCTAGATCCATTTAGTAGAAGCCAGATAAACAGAACTCGGAGAAGTGAATTCAAAAGGAAAAGAAATATGAAAACAGACTACAAGGTGAGAACACCCACTTCCTACATCAAGTTAAAAACGAAAGCATTAGGATGATTAAGACTCTTCTTATTACACATTGGAGAACACCACGCTTAAGAGAAACAGAAACTACAACATATACACATCGAAGAACACGAGGCTAAACGAAAGTAATTGAAAGGGTGTTACTTACCAAAGCTCGTTTTATAGGTTCGGTGCAGCTCCTCTTTAACTTGACACGCTCCTTGAAGATGTCCCGAATATCCCGTGTTTGGTCTTCATTGCTCCTCTGCATGTTCACACTCATGGTTTTAAAATCTCACATGGCAAGAAAAATACTACTAGTAATACTCGCTCATCTTGTGGGCAACATTAAAGCACTCGTCTGCCATGTTAGAGCATCTCCAACAGAATCGCAACACGCGGCGCTTTAAAAAAGCGTTTACAGTGCTGAGATCGAGAAGTAGATACTAGAGAGTACAGGATAGTTCTCAGCATAGATAGATAAAAAAATGATACCCATACCCCTCTCCAGATTTGCAAATAAGGCCTTCCCTCGTTCATCCTTTTCTCCCACAAGATAAACTACTCATACAAATGCATCTTGATGTGTGCAATGCATGGGCATCTTGCTAGTTCTAAAAACCTTTCCATCATTTGCCACACTGTTGGTTGCAGATGAAAAACCTACCCAAGGACAGCGTGAGACAAGAGCGACACACAATTACAGGCTGATATTCTGTTGGACAATGGAGGCTATAACCAATTACTTTTATGGGAAAAATAGCACCCACGAAAATTGAAGGGTAGGTATGAAAAAAATTGGAACTGCACATGTACTGCTAAGTGATTCAATACACACATTACCAATCGAGGAGGAGAACGATGGTCGCGGCGGCCTCCGTGAGTCATGGTCGGCAACGGGAGTCAGTTCATTGTCCATGACGGTGGTACTTCTACGCTTGGCGTCGGCTTCCGGGAAGTAGATCCGAGACCGTGGAAGACGATGTCGGGGAAGAGGCTCCGTCTACAACGACGACGATGGACCGGCTCCAGTGTGGCGTACGAGGTCGTCGATGAGGCAGATGTGCTGCGGTGGACGAGTGTGCCGATGTAAAGGGGAGGAGCATGAAGGCTGCGGTGCCGTGGAGAAGTCTATTTTGCGGTGGGGATAGAAAATGGGGAGTATTCAGGTGTACTACTCTGGGTGCCGGGGTGGGGCTGGCTGGGTAGGGTGAACCTGAAGTTACGAAAACAACCCCTACCAAGCGTCGTCCATAGGCCTGTTCCGAAGGCTATGATGGTAACTTCTAAGGATGGCAATTTTACCCATGGACATGGATACCCATGGATATCTGACCCGAATGGATAGAGTTTGGATATGCTTTTGCATCCATGGACGGCGCCCAAACCCGACCCAATTGCTCATGGATAGGGCATGGATATAATCTTGTACCCGTGGATATACCCAAACCCGACCCGATAGTATGACTTAATGGGAAAAATCTGCTATCCCTGCCCCACAGTCACATGTACCACTGCAATTTTACACTTTGTTATCTTAAACATGCAAAAGAAATTGCACAATCCCCATCGTAAATTCTATTAGTTTACATTTAATCCCCTCGTAAGATACTACAACGCCCCTTCCCTTATTATTATCACCTTGCTAAATGAATCGTCATTCTCATCTATTAGAAAAAAATTACTAAATGATCTTAGGTTGTTAGTGGACGTTGATTTACCATAAGCTGATGTTTACCATAAGTGAGGCCTAGCATGCCACGAGGTGAAGACTGGAAGAGCGTATGTTAACATTGTGTTATGTCTTATTTAAATGTCTCGAGAGGACCCAATGGATATCTAGTGGGTATGGATATCCATTGGGTTTGGACATGGACACAATTTTTTACCCATGGGTTTTTTCATGGGCGGGCAAAGAGTGTCTTCATGGATATGGATATGGATTTGATATTGTTCAACCCGATACAAACCCGACCCATTGCCATCCTTAGTAACTTCCCACTGCTCGAATCAGGGTCGCGGGAGATTTTCCCGCCGACCTCAAAATTTTGTGACACTGGACTCCCCGTGTGGCGTGTTGAGTGATTCGGCTAAGCAACTGGCGAGTAGTAGTAGTAAACTCTGCATATTAGGTTTGACCAAAGTCAAACTTCCTAAAGTTTGACCAAGTTTATATAAAAATATAAACATTTACCATAACAAATATGTATGATGTGGAAGTACATTCAATAATGAATCTAATGGTATTTATTTGTTATTGTATATGTTAATATTTTTTGTTATAAGCTTTCTGAGAGTTTACAAAACTTGACTTTGACCAATGCTAATACGCGGACTGAAATAAAAATGGAGGGAGTACACATTTGTTTTCTTAGTTTGTAGTGAACTAATAATTTGTTGAAATTATGAAATAAATATATTAGGCTATTGACTTCGAATGTAATGGTCTATACAATTCAATAGTTACAATCATTGTCGAATCCCAAGATGTATACAAGGTCTATAGTACTTCACAACATGATCAAACTCACATAATCCCAGTCAAATGAGAATCTAAATGCATTTCATAGTTATTACTTTGTAGGATGCAACAAAAACAACCAAAACTCTACATCAGTCATTATAGAAGCAACATTTTGACATATCCCGTTGTGTGAATGAAACATGCAGAGAGAGCTTTTGAAGATGGAGCAGATAGGGCGGGAAAGATTGTATGTATGTGGAAGAGAGAGTCGTTTTGGCACTGCGGCGCCTCGGCGCGGCAGCCGCGTCGAGGAGCTGCTGAACTCGCTCCGTCATTATGCGGCACTCTTCGCCCTCGAAGTTGTCGAGCTCGTCTGCCGCCGCCTGGGCGGCACGGATATTCTCTACGGGCGTGGCATACATAGGGCGATCAGCCCCGAAGAGGTTGGCGATTGCCGCGCCGCGCTGTCGGACCGTGCCTAGGCGGCTAGGCCCGGTTGGAGCCGGCGAGCCGCCTACAGCGCGATCCATCTCTCGTTGGTAAGCTTCTGACAAGAGCCTCATGCTTGCCAGCTTCTTCGCGCCCTCGATGAGCTGAAGGCGGAGCGCCTCCAGCGTCCCGGCGTTGGCGTCTTCCGGAATCGATGTTGTAAGGTCTCGCAGGGCCGCGTCAAACGGGTCATGCGCTCCCTCGCCGGAGCGCTCGCCATGCTCGAGGACGTGGACCTCAGTGACGGTGCTTCCGCCGCCTCCCACGTACGAGAGAAGCTCGTCGTAGACCACCACGTTGGTGGGGAATGCGTCGAGCGACGCGGTGTCGGAGTCGACCAGCATCGGGTCGGTGGATCCTATGGACTCCAGGTCCGCGGCAGGCTCGCCGGCGACGTGGAGTTGGTCGACGAGGCCCGCGAGGAGGCTCTTGGGGCCACTCGCGCCTGCGTCGGGCGCAGGCTCATCGGAGAGGCAAACCTCGCCGACAAGATCGGCGAGGCAGCTGGCTGCACAGGCGATCTCAGCGCCGCGTAGCGCGTCGACACAGACACCGTCCGGCGTGCCGGGCTGGCTGTGCTCACCAGGGATGAACAGGGTTCCCGTCCAGAGCAGATCTCCGGACGATGGTGCACCTCGCCCCATGGTGGGCGCCAAATGTTGGGGGTTGGATACGACATATGCCAAAGGATGGCTTATCATGGTGGGAGCGAGTAGAACGTCGCCGGTGCCTGGAAGCGGGATGAGGCGAAGACATGCACGCCAGCGGAACTTACCCAGCTTCAGGGCTCTCCTAGGAGATAACACCCCTACTGCTGCTCTGCGGGGTCTCCGCATGATCACTAAAGCAAAGTGACTACAATGGTGCTCCTGGAGCTGTTTCGGGAGGTAGGAGAGGGCAAGTCTAGCTCTCTCCTTCCTGGGCTATCTAGTCTCTCTTCCTCTCTAGGTCCGAACCCTTTGCATGGGTGCCCCGGGGGGTTTATATAGGCCTACCCCCCGGGGGTACAATAGTAATCCGGCTGGGCGCGGGTCCCAGCCGTCTGTCTCTCAGGCCACCGGCCTTCCCGCCGGCTTCTGGGGCCCGCCGACTGGCGGGTCCCGCGGATAGGCTTGATACTGTAGCGGCACTCCCGATGACGCAGGCTCGGTCATCGGGTCATGGCAACAGTGCCGCTGTCTATCGGGCGATCACTGTCGCCATTCCCCATCTTATTTTATTAATGGCTTGTGGGGCCCGGGAGGAGTCGGCCGACTCCAGGGAGGCCGACTCCCACGGGTCCGTCTTCGGGTTGCCCAGGCCGGCTTCGGCCCTCCCACTGATAGGCGGCCCCGCCGCCTTCGGGTCGTACAGTTCGGCGTCGTGGGCACAGTGCACTGCGTACTGTGGCTGAGGTCAGGGCAGGCATGGCAACAGTGCCGTATATTGCAGGAGATCTTCCAGCGGTACGGCTTACTATAGCCACGCCGGCCCTTCGTAAGCAGGGGGGAGACGGCCATGCCGTACCCGCACCCTGCGTCGTACTTTGAGATAAGGGAGGAGTCTTGGACCGACTCTCCATAGTTGGCCTCCCTGGAAGTCGCCAGCTTGGAGTTGGCTTATCTGGGAGTCGCCACCTGGTACTCGGCATATCTTGGAGTCGCTCCTGGGACTCGGCCTGAGGGGCGCGGCCTGCCCCGATGTCTTGAAATGTCCTAGGGCTCGGGTTCGCCTACCGGTGGCCCATTACTCCGACAGTCATCGGTATGTTACTTACCCGAGATTCGATCATCAGTATCCAATACCTAGTTCAATCTCATTACCGGCAAGTCTCTTTACTCGTTACGTAATGCATCATTCCGTAACTAACTCATTAGCTACATTGCTTGCAAGGCTTATAGTGATGTGCGTTACCGAGAGGGCCCAGAGATACCTCTCCGACAATCGAAGTGAGAAAACCTAATCTTGAAATACGCCAACCCAACATGTACCTTTGGAGACACCTGTAGTACTCCTTTATAATCACCCAGTTACGTTCTGACGGTTGGTAGCACCCAAAGTGTTCCTCCGATAAACGGGAGTTGCATAATCTCATAGTTACATGAACATGTATAAGTCATGAAGAAAGCAATAGCAATATACTAAACGATCAAGTGCTAGGCTAACGGAATGGGTCAAGTCAATCACATCATTCTCCTAATGATGTGATCCCGTTAATCAAATGACAACTCATGTCTATGGTTAGGAAACTTAACCATCTTTGATTAACGAGCTAGTCAAGTAGAGGCATACTAGTGACACTATGTTTGTCTATGTATTCACACATGTATTATGTTTCCGGTTAATACAATTCTAGCATGAATAATAAACATTTATCATGAAATAAGGAAATAAATAATAACTTTATTATTGCCTCTAGGGCATATTTCCTTCAATACCTATTTCAAAACTAGACTTTTTTCTATCAAATCGGTGAATATGTATTAATCTACTTTGATCGTGTGGCAACGCATTGGCATATTGCTAGTAGTTATTATAATTTTTTGGACACCAGACAAATGGTGGAGTAGATATACGAAGAGAAGAGGCGCACGCACGCAGTCGGCCTCTCGCTGTCTCGCACACATGAGTGTTACGTAAAGGCGACGTTAACAAATAAACCCTAAAATCCTAGGTGCATGATTGCTGCATTCGCGGGTACCGGTTACGTGGTGGAGCACCTTTGTAGGAGTTGATGGTCGGGACAATAGGTGAACGACTTGGAGCGCGGTGGCTCGCCAGTTGCCACAGACCGAGTAGCCACGTTTAAAATATCGTTTTTTAGCGGGGTTAAGAGTTCCAATTTTAAATGGCACGTTATAAGTAGTAAGTAGTTTTTAGAACGATTGGTATGGAGCGAAAATGGAATTCATAGTACTATGTATCTCCTTGGCGTATGGCTGTATGGGTTTATGTTACGAGATGTTGATCCTGGTAGTTCTAGGGCAAATACTATGGTTTAGATTTAGATGCTGGTTTTCAGTAATCGGAAGGGGAAACCCTTCTTTGATTAAAAAAACTACTACCTCCATTCTGGTTTACTAGTCCCCATCGTACTTTGTGTCAAAGTTTGTCCATGAATTTTACTTGTAAAATGTGAATGGAAAACGAGATTTTGTTATACCCAAACAAAAAAGGACTGGAGGGAGTGATTGCTCTGACACGGACGTGACCTCTCATAGCGCAGGCATTGAACCGGCGCGCCGACCAAGAGGGCCGCACTCGCTGCAGGCCTGGCTGAGCACGCCTCCTCGCCGCGTGCAACCAGCTTAAGACTGCCCCGCCTGCCTTCATTGAATCCATGCGTGTGCCGGCAACACGTCCTTTCGCGAGCCGACAGGCATTTTAGAACACAAAAAATGACTAAAATATAATTAATTTACGCATGGTCTTGACTTGTTGTGCTCGCACTGGTAGCAGGAACTAGTAGAGGTTTTTCTTTATTTATAACTCTCCTCACATTTTTTTGGCTTTGAAGTGAATCATGGTTGTAGACATTATGTATGAATGTGCAGATATCTGTGAACATGAGTTTGATGTGGAAGTTGGACTTGGAGTGTCGGGCTTGCGCGTGAACTATACCATGTCCAATGCTTCGTCTGTTATTGTTTGGAAAGTAATTGCAGTTATTACATGAACCGAAAAAAAACATATTGTGCCACATCAGTAGATGCACAGACATCACAACAGGCATGCTGACTGGATAAACATTTGAACCTAGCTATTGTGAAGGAAATTTTGCATTGACAACAGTTTTAGATAGCAGGAGACGCCTAGCCTGCTCTGCCTCTGCTAGCTTATTTCTGGCTTCTTCAATCTCTTCTTTGGCTTGGGTGAAGAAAGCATCTGATTGCTCTTTTCGCTTCTTCAGGAAGTCAGCTACACTCTCAAGGGTTGCTGCCCGCTTTCTTTCAGCCTTTACTAATGCCACGAGGACACGAACAGCTGACGACTCCACCAGGCTTGTGTGTAATCCAGCATCATCTGGGAATTTGCACCTTGTGTCTAATCCAGCATCATTAGGGAACTGGCACCTTGTGTGTAATCCAGCCTCATTTCGGAAACATGATCTCGAGGTTGACCATACTTCCCTCCTCGCAGGAACTACATCCTGACATGAAGTTACTTCTTTTTTAGATCAATACTCAGAGAAACCTAGATCCATTTAGTAGAAGCCAGATAAATAGAACTCGAAGAAGTGAATTCAAAAGGAAAAGAAATATAAAAACAGACTACACGGTGAGAACACCCACTTCCTACATCAAGTTAAAAACGAAAGCATTAGGACGATTAAGACTCTTCTTATTACACATCGAAGAACACCACGCTTAAGAGAAACAGAAACGACAACATATACACATCGAAGAACACGAGGCTAAACAAAAGTAATTGAAAGGGTGTTACTTACCAAAGCTCGTTTTACAGGTTCGATGCAGCTCCTCTTTAACTTGCCACGCTCCTTGAAGATGTCCCGAATATCCCGGTTTGGTCTTCATTGCTCCTCTGCATGTTCACACTCGTGGTTTCAAAATCTCAACATGGCAAGAAAAATACTACTAGTAATACTCGTGTGCCATGTTAGAGCATCTCCAACAGAATCACAACGCATGGCGCTTTAAAAAAGCGTTTACAGTGCTGAGATCGAGAAGTAGATATTAGAGAGTAGAGGGTAGTTCTTAGCATAGATAGATACAAAAAAGATAATTCAACTACTCCTCGTCGTCCGACTTCTCCTCGGTGATGTCCTCCTCCGACGTCTTACTGTAGGCGTGAAGATACCGATCATCGTCGGATTCCCAGAGCGACGCTGCTCCTAGCCTCATGTTGAATTGAGCATCCGCTTTTCGCCTATGCTTGTCCTCGCGATAGGCGGCTCGCTCTGCCCTCCTCTTATCCCTCTGCGCCCTCCTTTGCACGTAGAACTCGCGCTCGTTGATGATGTCCTGCGGGAAGTGTTGGCGCTAGAGCGCAATGGCTTCCTCGTCCATCTCGGCGATGCCGAGATGGTGCTCCTGCCTTCGGTTGTCGCGACGATCCTCGTCGGTGCTAAGCCGCGGCAGAGGCGCGAGCTCCTGCGCCCTCTCCCGCGTCGGCACATTGGGGAAGTTCAATGTTCTATGAGGCCACTGGAGGCGCCACGCCGCAGCATCGTACGCGCGGGCGACCTCGGTGGCGGTCTCGAAATTGCCGAGGCCGAGGCGCATCCCGCGAAACCGGATCTCGGAGGAGAAGCCACCGGAGGGGTGTGCACGGACGCCACGGTATCCCCAAGTTTCCCGGCGACGCGGAGACATGGTGGCGCGGCGGCGGCGAGGCGAAAAAGAGCGGGGAGAGAGCGGTGGCGAGGCACAGAGTGGTGGCAAGGCACATAGCGGTGGGAGGGCGTTGGATTTTATAAAGCGTGCCGGACGCCGCGCGCCAAAACTAGCGAACGCCCGGCCGCTTTTTCCCGCGCGCGCGCGATCCTTTATCGACGTCTCTGCTATCTCTACTCTCTTCTCTACGGTTATATTTATTTTATATTTAATATTTTATATTTTCTCTACTTCCTTTACTATCTACTTTTTTTCTCTATACTTTTTTTCTTGCAATATAGGCAGTCCGATTTATATCTGATAGATAGGATAGAAAAAAATGGGAATTTTGCAAAAAGATACCCATACCCCTCTCCAGATTTGCAAATAAGGCCTTCCCTTGTTCATCCTTTTCTCCCACAAGATAAACTACTCATACAAATGCATCTTGATGCGTGCAACGCATGGGCATCTTGCTAGTTCTAAAAACCTTTCCATCATTTGCCACACTGCTGGTTGCAGATGAAAAACCTACCCAAGCACAACGCGATACAGGAGCGACGCACAATTACAAGCTGATATTCTGTTGGACAATGGAGGCTATAACCAATTACTTTTACGGGAACAATAGCACCCAGGAAAATTGAAGGGTAGGTATGAACAAAATTGGAACTGCACATGTACTGCTAAGTGATTCAATACACACATTACCAATCGAGGAGGAGAACGATGGTCGTGGCGGCCTCTGTGAGTCATGGTCGACAACGGGAGTCAGTTCATTGTCCACGACGGTGGTACTTCTGCGCTTGGCGTCGGCTTCCGGGAAGCAGATCCGAGACCGTGGAAGACGATGCCGGGGAAGAGGCTCCGTCTACGACGATGAAGGTGGACCGGCTCCGGTGCGGCGTACGAGGTCCTCGATGAGGCAGATGCGCTGCGGTGGACGAGTGCGCCGATGTAAAGGGGAGGAGCACGAAGGCTGCGGTGCCGTGGAGAAGTCTATTTTGCGGTGGGGATAGAAAATGGGGAGTATTCAGGTGTACTACTCTGGGTGCCGGGGTGGGGCTGGCTGGGTAGGGTGAACCTGAAGTTACGAAAATAGCCCCCTGCCAAGCATCATATGTAGGCCTGTTCTGAAGGCTATGATGGTAACTTCCCACTGCTCGAATCAGGGTCGCGGGAGATTTTCCCGCCGACCTCAAAATTTTGTGACACTGGACTCCCCGTGTGGCGTGTTGAGTGATTCAGCTAAGCAACTAGCGAGTAGTAGTAGTAAACTCTGCATATTAGGTTTGACCGAAGTCAAACTTCCTAAAGTTTGACCAAGTTTATATAAAAATATAAACACTTACCATAATAAATATGTATGATGTGGAAGTACATTCAATAATGAATCTAATGGTATTTATTTGTTATTGTATATGTTAATATATTTTGTTATAAGCTTTCTGAGAGTTTATAAAACTTGACTTTGACCAATGCTAATACGCGGACTTAAATAAAAACGGAGGGAGTACACATTTGTTTTATTAGTTTGTAGTGAACTAATCATTTGTTGAAATTGTGAAATAAATATATTAGGCTATTGACTTTGAATGTAATGGTCTATACAATTCAATAGTTACAATCATTGTCGAATCCCAAGATGTATACAAGGTCTATAGTACGTCACAACATGCTCAAACTCACATAATCCCAGTCAAATGAGAATCTAAATGCATTTCGTAGTTATTACTTTGTAGGATGTAACAAAAACAACCAAAACTCTACATCAGCCATTATAGAAGCAACATTTTGACATATGCCATTGGGTGAATGAAACGTGCAGAGAGAGCTTTTGAAGATGGAGCAGATAGGGTGGGAAAGATTGTATGTATGTGGACAAGAGAGTAGGAGACAAACCTAACAAGACACACACACACACACAGAGAGAGAGAGAGAGAGAGAGAGAGAGAGAAATAGAGAGAGAGAGAGAGAGAGAGAGAGAGAGAGAGAGAGAGAGAGAAAGAGAGAGGAAGAAGTTAGGTCTATGAGAAAGATGGAGACATGTGATATACATGATTCTATATACTTGGAAGGAGAAGAGACAACATGTTTGATGAGAGAGCTGGAAAAACATGGACAAGAGGGGAAGGATCTCATGGGTTGAGGGATTGACAATTTTGTGCGGGGGAGAGAGGGAATGGTAATTTTGTGCAAGAGAGAGAGAGGGTGGGGGGGAGGAGTCAGTCAGCCGTCGTCACATCACCCTGCTTCCAAATGACCCCGCATTCTCTAGCGCGGTGTGGTCACCGTCTTCGATCTGCTCGATGCCCTCTTTGAAGATTGAGGTGTTGTGCATGTTGGGGTGCAAAGAAGCACAAGCGAGAGTGGTCGCTGTATAACCTTCGATGGGCATGAATTGTGTGCTCGGGGGAGTGTGTGTGTGTGTGTGTGTTGTGCTCCGTGCGTGCGTGTGTGTGTGTGTGTGTGCGTGTGTGTGTGTGTGTGTCAGATATTGAGCGAAAACAAACCTAAGGAGAGAAATGGGTATTCACGAAGAGATTGCGTGGGCCTTGAGGTGGGCAGGGGCCGAGTGAGGGTGTCCAAATGTGCGCGTTGATGCATATGTTGCATGCGATCGTGCGAGGGACGGACGAATCGAGAGAGATGGTTGTTGTGTTACGGATGCTCCTCTCTCTCTCTCTCTCTCTCACACACACACACACAATAAGTATTAAAAAAACTAGGGCGCACCTAAAACGTCGAAATCCAAATAAACACAAACTGGAGCTAAATTCAAATATATGGAAATATTGCAGCGTCAAGAACTTTCCCAGGAAAAAAAGTTGAGTAATATTCGAGGATTGTTTTCACACACAAAAAAAGGTTCGGTGGATGTCCTTCGAGCGCGACATGGTGACGCACCGTTCGATCGACCGCACGGCCGCGGTTCACGCGCTTGCACAGGATTCTGTATCGTGGCTATGGTACTAACTTCAAAAAAAATTAATAAAAGCGCTGCCTAATTCTACTGTTTAGTAGTACGGTTTTCTTTTAAGTTTGACCAACCTCATATAAAACTAAAGTAAGCTCCCATACGCGCACTCATCAATATGCCGCCGCCGGCATTGCGCATGTCGGCACCCGCCTACTCCGGACAACAATTTCTCGCCCATCACCGCCGTGTCGCCGCCATCCCTGTGCCATGAAGCCGAAGGCTCGCCCGCTCACGTAGTCTGCAGTCCCTCCTCACCATGCCGCCGTGCTGCCAAGCACGTGAGCAGCTGGTGGAGCCACGTCTATGCACGCAGCGTACGAAGAGGAGGACGAGCGCGTGCTCTAGCACGCTGGCGAGGAGGAGGCGCGCATGGTGGTTGTCGCGGCGGAAGCCGGTCGCGCGCGCGTCGATCCCGCAAACCAGGTGCGGACGCGGAATCTACCTTCTAGACCTTGAATGCCACGTGGATCCTGCAATCTGAAGGAGCAATTTGGGTCAGTCGACTCATGTGAGCCGTTGGATGCAACATGGATGGCTAGAAGGTCTTCTTCCACCTCTTCTACCGTGTTCTTCCTTTGCTCCGTCGAACTTCTTTCACAAATCGATTGACCCAAATTATACTACTAGTACAAATGTATTAAGTATAGTAGGAACACGAAGGTATGAGCAGTAGTACCAACTGCAAGAAGAACAGTAGTAAGACATAGTACTAGTACTACTCTACGTACTAAAGAGTTCAAATAACGAGAAAGAACATAAACATAGTTCTGCTGGGGCCTCAGCACAACACACCCTTGAAAATAAACTAAGAAACTAGTCCGCTTAACACTGCAATAGAACGAGCATGAGCGACGGCACTGCCACCTACTCGGAGTCCGAGTCCACGTCCTCTACTTCGTCCTCGTCCCTCTTCCTCTTCCTCTTCGCCGACGCTTCTTTGCTTGAACCGGACACTGGGCTCTGCTTCTTCATCCAACCCATGTAGATATTTAAACAAAGGTAGGCATCCATTGCTGCGTACAGGATGTGATCTTCATCTAATGTCTTCGACTCCCATGCATGATGAAACTCGTGACGAGGTTTCTTCAGTTTAGCGTACGAAGGATCAATCATGGCTGCTGCCAGGGTCGGCATTGAAGGTTGGGAGGAGGACACCAGGCTTGCCTTCTGGAGATCGAAGGGCTGGGCTACAACGAGACCTATCCGACGCAGGACATCCCTGTCATTCTTAAAGCCTACAATAACGAATTTCACTCTTTTGTCCTTGAGGAAGTTCTTAAAATCATGGCACTCAACATCGGCATGGCATATGTGGTAGACCAAGCAAACGTTATGTATGCAAACCTGGATCACGGCGGGCTTCTTCCTCTCTTCTTCCTTTAGATCCTTCTCTCATCCCAGGACTGTGGTGTACTCAACATCTAGCCCAGCGACCCACTCATCCGTTGAACTGTTGAACATGCATAGGAAGCGAGCAAGCCATGCTTTCACCATCGTGGATCCACGTGTGTAGATGACGATGAACTGATCGCCGGTGATGGCTCTAACCTGGGACTCAGCGGCGACCATGGAGATTTGGGAGGCCATGGATTTTGGAGGAGGGTTATGAGAAGTTGAACTGTTGTACCCCGCAAAAACTGGGAGCGAACTAATGTGAAAGGACGGGACAACTGGGAGCAAACTGTTGTGTGGTAGAAGACGGGGACGAGTAGGGCGTGCAAACGGCGTGGGTTTGCTGGCTTGCCCAGTGGATAAACGGCTGCAAGCCCCCAAAGAGTTCTCGAGAACTATGTGGGACCCACTAGATGTCATGTCTACTAGACCCATATCGTAGGCCTGACGGTATAGCTTCTGCCTGTTCGCACGCCATGCCGGCGCGTGGATGTAACTTCACTTAATTCCGTCAACCATCGCGCCTCCCACGACCTTCGCCTCCCTCGCGCGGTCGCGCCCTTTGAGACTTCAACCGGCTATAAATGAGCAATTTTTTTGCCTACTCCACATGCATGATACTCCCTCTGGTCCTTTTTACTCCCATCAACCGTTTGCAAAGTGTTTGACCAAATATATAATTTTTTTTGAACACCACCTTATATTAATTAACCAACCACACCAATATACTCATTCGATACAATATTCACCACACAAGGCGGTATGTTATTTACAAGAATACCATCTAATCTATTGTCAAAGCTATACTTAGCGATTAAGTCTGCCACCTTATTGGCCAAATGGCTAATCTTTGACAATTGAAGATTGTTAATCAACTTCGAGACGCTCAACGCTTTCATCTTCAGGTCACGCATAGCAAACCTGTCATAGTCCCCCGATGCAAGAGACGCTACCACAAAAGCGCAATCAGTCTCTAAAATTACAGGATTATGAAGAGAAATACCTATGTAGAGACCGGCAATGCAAGCCCTAAGCTCCGCTTCCTCCACGCTTTGACAGGCATTAATGAAATCCCACGACCAAATTTATACTAAAAATATCAATATCTACAATACTGATTATAATGAGTATAAGAACTACGTTTTATAATGAGTGTAAAAATATTGATTTGACATTGTGAATGTTGATGCTCCCTCTATCTAGGTGAGTAATAGTCATCTTAGGCTGTGCACCGTGACCAAGGAGGAGGGGAAAACGAGAGACATTAATGTATTTGCTAATTAAATAGTATTGCATGCAATGAACTAACCACTGCATGTCATGTTTGATAGTCTCAGGTCATTAAAAGCATGCACACCCTCATCTCTTATTGGTTGATATGTCAAGAAACAAGAAACGAGGTAGAAGTTAATGCACCACGCCTACATGTTTTGGGATTATTTGGTTTTTGTAAGATGACTTACACACCTAGCTATTAGAGTACCACTACGTCCCTTCTAGTTTAAAGGGCTCGACTCAAAAATTTCACCTACTCTTAGCAAGATAGTAGAGGCGGTGGAATAGTTTTTGAAGTCTGCAAAAATACTCAAGTAATGCTGTCGTTCTTCACAAAAAAATGTGTTTACCAATGCATGCATGAACACTAGTTACTCTAACCCCCCTCTCTTCTTTAATTCTTTGCCACATCAGCATGTTTGCTATTCCCGTGTGCATGATACCAGCTAATATACCACCATGATGGCCAACCTTAATCATCGCATGCAATAATTTAGTGCACCTTGAAATATGAACATGTGTGGGGCGTGTATGTTTTTAATGACTTGAGAATATACCTAGCCTGGCATGCAAGATGACTTATTATGCACCGTTCCCCATACCTGCAGGAAGCCCGTTCGTCTCCAAATCTTTTCCTCTCCATGTGTGGAAACAATATGCCTGCCAAACTCTCCTTCTCCCTCCGGCGGTCCCACCACTCCACCCCGTGTGAAAAAATCTGCATGCATGACTCTCCTCCACCCACGCTCATCCAATCCGTTGTGACCAGCAATATTTCCGCCCCGTCGCTCCCCCGTAATTTACTCTAACGAATATGCCCACGTACCTTTTACTTAACTTCAGGTGCATTGGGTCACTGACATAAGGGCCCAGCAATGTACTGGCCCACATGTCAGTATGCAACTGGACCTGCAGTTAAGTCAGTGCAGCTCAGTCCATATCTTACGTAGGTGTGCCATTGCTCGCTATAAATATTGCGCCTTCCATGACATTGCTATCTCCTCCCCCTCACGTTCACGTTCATCGCTATCTCCTCCCCCTCCCACTCACGTCAACCACCATGGCATCGCCCCTCCCAAGCCCTAGGAGCCCCTCGCTGCATCGCGTGGACGGTCACGCGTCACCGTTCCGTTCCTCGCCGCCACTAGTCGAGGAGGACGCGTCGGTGTTCCGCTCCTCGCCGCTACGTGATGCGTCGTTGTTCCGTTCCTCGCCGCCACTAGTTGAGGAGGACGCGTCGGTGTTCTGCTCCTTGCCGTGACGCGACGCGTAGCCGTTTCATTCCTCCCGCCACTAGTCGAGGAGGACGTGTCGGTGTTCCGCTCCTCGCGGCACGTGACACATCGACGTTTCATTCCTCGCCGCCACTAGTCGAGGAGGACGCGTCAGTGTTCTGGTCCTTGCCGCGACACGTCGAGGTGGACGCGTCGGTGTTCCCAATCTCGCCAGCACACGCGTCGGAGGACGCGTCGGCTCCCCGCTACAAGGAGAACACCGCGCCGCTCGCCGAGCCCCCCAGCCTTGAGGAGCTTTGGAAAGAACTGGATGTCGCCTTGTGCGAGGCTTTGCCTCCAGCAGAGCGCGCCAAAATAGAGGCGGAGAAGAAGGCCGAGGAAGATAAGCTGAAAGCATAAGTGCTCCCTATGTGGTTTTGGTAATTAATGTCAACATATCTCTTGTTGGACTAACACCTTTACCTAGTATACTTCAGACAAGTTCAACAATGGAGTGGCATGGACTAAAGGATGTGGGAATTCCTTCAAGATGCTAAGGACAAAGGATTGGCTCAAGCTTCAAGCTCAAGACTCTTCATTTTATATTTTAGTGATCCAAGATCACATTGAGTCTATAGGAAAAGCCAATACTATCAAGAAGGGATGAGGTGTTGCTTAATGAGTTTCTTGCTCCACAGTGCTTAGTGATATGCTCCAAAACCCTCAACTACTTTCCCACTTCCACACATATGTCCTAAACCTAAAGTCAAACTCGGCCACACCGATTCTTTCTATCTGGCGCCACCGAGTTCAATTGTCATAGCCACTGCCACAAACCCTAGGCAAATTGGTCTCACCGATAGGGATCTCGGTCTCACCGAGATGGGATTGTAATCTCTCTGTGTATGTCCATTATCAAAATCGGTCTCACCGAGTTTGAGAAATCGGTACTACCGAGATTACAATGCAAACTCTCTGGTTAACTTATTACCAAAATCGGTCCCACCGAGTTTGAGTAATCGGTCCCACCGAGTTTGCCTGACCAACTCTCTGGTTAGCTAATTACCAAAATCGGCCTCACCGAGTTTGTGTAATCGGTCTCACTGATATTACATTATGCCCTAACCCTAACCATATCGGTCCTACCGAGTTGCATATCGGTCCCACCGAAAACCCTAACGGTCACTAGGTTTGCTAAATCGGTCTGACCGAGTTTGTTGATTCGGTCCCACCAAGTTTGGTAAATTGTGTGTAACGGTTAGATTTTGTGTGGAGGCTATATATACCCCCTCCACCTCCTCTTCATTCATGGAGAGAGCCATCAGAACAAACCTACACTTCCAACTTACCAGTTCTGAGAGAGAGAACCACCTACTCATGTGTTGAGGCCAAGATATTCCATTCCAACCATATGAATCTTGATCTTTAGCCTTCCCCAAGTTATTTTCCACTCAAATCCTCTTTCCACCAGATCCAAATCCTATGAGAGAGAGTTGAGTGTTGGGGAGACTATCATTTGAAGCACGAGAGCAAGGAGTTCATCATCAACGCACCATTTGTTACTTCTTGGAGAGTGATGTCTCCTAGATTGGCTAGGTGTCACTTGGGAGCCTCCGACAAGATTGTGGAGTTGAACCAAGGAGTTTGTAAGGGCAAGGAGATCGCCTACTTCGTGAAGATCTACCGCTAGTGAGGCAAGTCCTTCGTGGGCGACGGCCATGGTGGGATAGACAAGGTTGCTTCTTCGTGGACCCTTCTTGGGTGGAGCCCTCCGTGGACTCGCGCAACCGTTACCCTTCGTGGGTTGAAGTCTCCATCAACGTGGATGTACGATAGCACCACCTATCAGAACCACGACAAACACATTCGTGTCTCCAATTGCGTTTGAATTCTCCAAATCCCTTCCCTTTACATTCTCGCAAGTTGCATGCTTTACTTTCCGCTGCTCATATACTCTTTGCATGCTTGCTTGTTATGTATTGTGAATGTTAAAGTTGTGCCTAAACTCCACTTAAACTTAAAGAAGTTAAAAACTGCAACTTTAGTACTTAGTGTCTAATCACCCCCCCCCCCTCTAGACACCTCTTCTCAAGGTCCTACAAGGGGTATCAGAGCATTGGTCTCCATTGCCTTGGTTTAATCACCATTGTAGGAAGATGGATGAGTCTACTTTGGGGAGTCTTAGACACAGAGTGCCTATTCTTGATGGAGAGTATTTTCATGAGTGGAAAAATGAGATGCTTGTAATTTTCAATCAATATCATTTGAACAAGTACATTGCTAGCCCTTGTGCACCTCATGTTGATCCTATGCATCCTACTCTTGATGAGTCAATTGACATGATTAGGAATCTTAGAACTGTTGAACTTATCATTAGAGGCTTGCCTAGAAACTTAATTAGAAACTTGCCTACTCTTAAGTGTGCCTACACCATATGGAAATTTCTTGAGGAACGCTTTCCAAATTATTCCTTGAAAAATTTAGATGAAATTCTCCATAAGTCCATTGCTTTGAGTAAGATGAATACTAGTGATCCTATGTTTGGTGATCGTCTATTTGAACTTACAAACCTTATGCGTGCCAAAGGAGATGTGGGAATTATTGGTGATATTATTTCCGAAGCTATAAGAATTCATAAGCAAGATCATTGTCAAACTCACTCTAACGAATCACCCTCTCTAGGACTTGATCCACCACATGACGATGTTGAACATGGATACTATGATGAGGATGATGATAGTGACTTCGATCTTGATGATGCAATGACACATTTTGGTCTTATGGAAAATCTTCGAGGATATATGTCAGGAGGATAGGAATGGGTTCTTGATAGTGGATGTACCGATCACATGACCGGAGATAAAGACATGTTTCGTGAGCTTGTAGAAAACGATGGTCCTCGAAAGTATGTCACTTCGGTGACAACTCAAAGGATAAGGTGGTTGGCCTCGGTAAGGTGGCCATCTCACATGATAGCTCCATTCAGAATGTTATGCTCGTTGTATCTCTTGGCTACAACTTACTTTCAGTATCTAGACTTGTTGATTTCGGTTTAAATGTCCTATTTACTGATGTAGATTGCCAAGTGTTTCGTCGAGACAATCATAAAATGGTCTTTATCGGTATACGTAGAGGTGATCTTTACATTGTTGATTTCACTAAAAAGGCTCAACCTAAAACTTGCTTCATTGCTAAATCCTCAAAAGGTTGGTTATGGCATAGACGACTAGGTCACGTTGGCATGAGAAACCTTGACAAGATTATTAAAGGGAATCATATCCTTGGTGTTAATGATGTCATATTTGATAAGGATAGACTTTGCAGTGCTGGTGAAGCAGGTAAACAGGTTGGAGGAAGGCACCCCGTGAAAAACATCATGACCACAAGAAGGCCACTTGAGCTACTTCACATGGATCTATTTGGTCCCAACGCTTACAAGAGTCTCGGTGGAAATTCTTTTGGTCTAGTTATAGTTGATGATTTTTCAAGATTTACGTGGGTGTTCTTTCTCGATGATAAATCGCAGGTCCAAAAGATCTTCAAAAACTTCGCCGGGAAGGCTCAAAATCAATTTGAAGTGTAGATTAAGAAGGTTCGCAGCGACAACGGAACGGAGTTCAAGAACGCAAATGTGGACACCTTTCTTGACGAAGAAGGGATTTCACATGAGTTCTCGGCTATGTACACACCTCAACAAAATGGAGTTGTTGAGAGGAAGAACCGGAGGCTCATCGAAATGGCGAGAACGATGCTTGATGAGTACAAGACACCGAAGCACTTTTGGGCAGAAGCGGTTGAGATAGCGTGTCATGCAACAAATCACTTGTATCTTCACAAGCTACTCGGCAAGACGGCATACGAGCTTCTCACCGGTAACAAACCCCAAGTTGGATACTTTCGAGTATTCGGCTCAAAGTGCTACATTCTTGATAAGCATCGTCGTTCTAAATTTGCTCCTAAGTCTCATGAAGGTTTCCTACTAGGTTATGGCTCAAACTCTCACACTTACCGTGTCTACAACAACTTCACCCGAAAGGTTGAAGAGACGGTAGATGTGAAGTTTGATGAATCTAACGGCTCGCAAGTAGAGCAATTGCCAAATGATGTAGGAGACAAAGATCCTTTGGAAGCAATCCAAGACTTGTCTATTGGCAAGGTCCGTCCAATGGAAGTGAAGGAGAGTACCTCGTTCGTCCAAGTGGAAGCTTCTACTTCAGGACAAGGTGAACCAAGAGTTGATATGGAAGCATCCACAAGTGGGACACACCAAGATGAAGAAAACGAGGAAGTGCATCAAGATGAATGTCAACCACATCCTTCTCCACCACGACAAGAGAACGACAACGCCAACAATGAAGAAGGCCAAGAAGAAGAACAAGATTAAGAAGAAGTTCAACCAAGAACCAAGCAAAAGCTTTCACGAGTTCGAGCAAGAATTGCTAAAGACCATCCCGTTGAGCAAATCTACAATGATATTCAAACCGGGAGAATCACTCGCTCTAAAACTCGTTTAGCTAACTTTTGTGAAAACTATTCTTTCATCTCTAGCATTGAACCTATGAAGGTCGAAGAAGCATTGGAAGATCCGGATTGGATAAATGCCATGTATGAAGAGCTACACAACTTTGAGAGGAATCAAGTTTGGACATTGGTTGAAAAGCCCAACAACAACCACAACATCATCGGTACCAAATGGGTGTTTCGCAACAAGCAAGATGAAGATGGACAAGTAGTTCACAACAAAGCACGTCTCGTCGCCCAAGGCTACACACAAGTTGAAGGTATGGACTATGGTGATACTTACGCTCCCGCTGCTAGACATGAGTCCATTCGCATCTTACTTGCCTGTGCTAATCACCATGATATCACCTTGTACCAAATGGACATTAAAAGTGCTTTTCTAAATGGTGAAATAGAGGAGGAATTTTATGTTAAGCAACCTCCCGGCTTTGTCAATCCTAAGAAACCCAATCATGTTTACAAACTTCACAAAGCTCTTTATGGTCTTAAACAAGCTCCTAGAGCTTTGTATAAATGCTTGACCAAGTTTCTTCTTGAAAAGGGATTTGAAATTGGGAAAATTGATTCCACACTTTTTACTAAAAGGGTTAATGGAGAATTATTTGTATGCCAAATTTATGTTGATGATATCATATTTGGATCAACTAACCCTCATTTTAGTGAGAAGTTTGGAAAGCTAATGTCGGAAAAGTTTGAGATGTCAATGATGAGTGAACTCAAATTCTTTCTTGGGTTGCAAATCAAGCAAACTAAGGAATGTACTTTTGTTTATCAAATGAAGTACACTAAGGACTTATTCAAGAAGTTCAATATGCAAGAATGCAAAGGTATGACTACACCCATGCCTACTAGTGGACATCTTGATTTGACCAAAGATGGTGAACCGGTTGATCAAAAGGTTTATCGCTCTATGATTGGTTCATTGTTATATCTATGTGCTTCACGTCCCGATATCATGCTAAGTGTGTGCATGTGTGCACGATATCAAGCTGCTCCTAAAGAATTTCATCTTAAGGCCGTGAAAAGGATAGTGAAATACTTAATCCATACACCAAATTTTGGCATTTGGTATCCTAAGAGGGCCTCTTTCGATCTTGTTGGCTACTCCGACTCGGACTATGCCGGTGACAAGGTTGATAGAAAGTCCACTTCGGGTACTTGTCAATTTCTTGGTAGATCTCTTGTGTCTTGGTCCTCCAAGAAGCAAAACTCGGTATCCTTATCCACCGCCGAAGCGGAATACATTGTCGCTGGTTCATGTTGTGCTCAACTACATTGGATGACCCAAACTCTTAAAGATTATGGGATATATGTGAAACATGTTCCATTGCTTTGTGACACTGAAAGTGCTATCAAAATTGGTCATAATCCCGTACAACATTCTCGAACTAAGCATATTGAAGTTCATCATCATTTCATTCGAGATCCTGTTACTAAGGGTGACATTAATCTTAAGCATGTTCGCAACGAAAAGCAATTAGCGGATATATTCACTAAACCTCTTGATGAGAAAGTGTTTTGCAGGTTGAGAGGAGAATTGAACATCATAGATGCTTCAAACTTGGAGTAGAAACTCCATTGGATGCATGCAAGACATGAGCTTATGACTAATCCTCGATATTTCTCTTATGATGAAAATCTTATGTCTTGGATATATTTGCATCTTGCATGATATATAACCCATGTAGGTACTTGGTTGAATCAAATCCCATGAGATTGTAATCTACTCACATCTTGAAAAATCTCTACATCACCAACACTATGGTGGTTGAAGACAAGGAAGCACGGAACCATTCAAGCATATCCTTTGACAAATTCTATGTTGAGCTTCATGATTGTCATTTTTGGATACCCAAATGCTCTTCCTTGCAAGATCTAACCCATGTAGGTAGATGGACTCAAATTCCAAGTGGTGCTCCCAACTCTTGATGAGCTACATCAACCTTGAACAACCCACACACGTTCAACTACATGTTCTACACCACCAACCAAGGTATGTTATTCCATCTTAGAGAAGCTTTACTCCGAGACATGAGCTAAAGCAACTCGACAAGATGTGAATACATCAAGATGCTTAAACGAAAAATGCTAACCCCATTTTGAGCTTAAACGATGAGTATGACCTATGATCAAGTGAACTCACTTGAGTCCTAAGTCAATATACTCTAACATAGGTGACTTTGTTGCTGACCATATCTAGATGAAGTTCTCTAGTGTTCTTTTATGTGTTTTTGCATTTGTCTCATGCATATTTGTTTCCCCTTTCAAAAAAAACTTCATCTAGATTTCTTTCTGTTGCTCTGCATTTTCCGCATCCAATTCATTGCATATCATTCAGTAAATTCCTTGCAAATCTTTGTGAGACCTTACTAGTCCAGTGAGCTGAGGTGACAAGTGTTTTCTCTGCGATGAACTCACTTTCACCGATTTGGTGTTCTCGGTCCAACCGAATCCTTTCGGTACGACCAAAGCAAACCACTCGGTGCCACCGACTTCACAATAGGAAAAATAGTTTGCCACTTATTTAGTGTTTCTTCTGATCTAGCTCCACTCAATGAATCTTTTCCTCTACAAGCATCACATTTTTATCAGTGCTTTAAGTTGTGACTCAAGGATCAAACCCATTCACGACAAATTCCAGAAGCCCTTCTTGGAAATTGATGTCAAAGGGGGAGAGAGAGATCACATCAAAGCTTATCACTTAGAGAGATCACATCAAAGAGAGAGTATCACCTCCTCAGGGGGAGAGAGAGATATCCAGGGGGAGAGAATACTCAAGAAGAGAGTAATTCTTAAGGATCCCAAATGCTTGGTGTTCAAGAGGAGAGATGCCACATGTCTTCTTGAGGGGAAAGACATGTTCATATGTGCTTATTTGCATTAGCTCTGTTCATTTATATCTTTCAGCTCTGATTTTCTGTTCCCTATCTTCTCCCAGTATCCCATGTTAGATTCGGGGGGAGCAAGACATCTAAGGGAAAGAAATTGTTTAAATTCATTGCATATCTTTACCCTTGGGGACATGTCTAATCCAATGTGGTACTTAGTACTCACTCTCTACATGTCATCCCAGTCTTCGTATTCTTGTGCTTTCTTCTGTTTGCTCTGGCTAGTAGATGTACCTGTGTTATCTAACCTTGTTTACGCAGGTTCATTCCATCCTAAGCCAACTCAAGACTACAAGGTAAGTATATGCATCACAATCATGTGTATGAGGAATTCTTGCTGATGTACATACTGTTTGCAAGAAGGACTCATGAGCATGAAGGTATTTTCTTTAATATTCTTTGCTCTGATGCATATGGCCAAGATACATGTAACACATTGCCTACTCTATCATGGTTATGCTCTCACATGCTTCTATATTCCATATTCACATGATTGCATACATGTAGGGGGAGCCTATGCTTGTTACATGTCTTTCCAAAGCTTTACTTGCTATTCTTTATATCTTTATCTAAAGCTTTGATGTATGTTGTCATCAATTACCAAAAAGGGGGAGATTGAAAGCACAAGTGCTCCCTAGGTGGTTTTGGTAATTAATGTCAACATATCTCTTGTTGGACTAACACCTTTACCTAGTATACTTCAGACAAGTTCAACAATGGAGTGGCATGGACTAAAGGATGTGGGAATTCCTTCAAGATGCTAAGGACAAAGGATTGGCTCAAGCTTCAAGCTCAAGACTCTTCATTTTATATTTTAGTGATCCAAGATCACATTGAGTCTATAGGAAAAGCCAATACTATCAAGAAGGGATGAGGTGTTGCTTAATGAGTTTCTTGCTCCACAGTGCTTAGTGATATGCTCCAAAACCCTCAACTACTTTCCCACTTCCACACATAT